>NC_090175.1:4805708-5105708 GCF_024679245.1 Pseudorasbora parva | reverse complement strand
TGCCGCTGAGGCGCCCTGGTCTCCCTGCGCGCTGAGGCGCCCTGCTCTCCCTGCGCCGCTGAGGCGCCCTGCTCTGCCTGCGCCGCTGAGGCGCCCTGCTCTCACCGCACCTCCCCCCGCCCCCGTGCCGCCCTGGCTGCCTAAACTCTTCGGGCCGCCCCGGCCACTTGAACTCGGTGGGCCTCCCGAACTCGGCGGGCTGCCCTGGTCATTCGAACTTTGTGGGCCACCATGGCATCCTGAACTTTTTGTTTTCCTTGTCCCTCCCTTGTTTACCCCTCCCTTGTTTGTTCCTTCCTTGTCTGTTTCCCCTTTCCCTCCCGTGCCCCCATGGTCTGTCCCTCCTGTGCCCCCATGGTCTGTCCCTCCCGTGCCCCCCTGGTCTGTCCCTCCCGTGCCCCCCTGGTCTGTCCCTCCCGTCCCGCCCTGGTCTGTCCCGCCCTGGTCTGTCCCTCCCGTCCATAGTGGAGCGTCTGGTAGCCGCTCCTTAAGGAGGGGGTAATGTCACATGCCTGTCCTGTCTTGTGTGCACATGTGGGTTTTGTCATGTCTAGCATGTGCTCCTGTCATTGTCTGATCCCTCCCCCTTGTTATCTGATTAGTGTTGATTTCTCCCACCTGTTCCCTCTTGATTCCTTTCCCTTATAAGCTCCTTGTGTTTGTCAGTCTGTGTTGGATCCTTGTGTAATGTCTGCGTCTTCCGTCCTCCCCGTGATTCTGTTGGTTTGTTTAAGTTTGTATTTTTATTATTCTATTATGTGTTTTTCCCCCTCGTGGGTTGTTGTTTTGTGTTTATGTTTTATTTTATAATAAATTAACATTTTCTGCACTTGAGTCCTCGCACCCCTTCCTTTGTATGTGACGTGACAAAGTAATTATTTTGTATTATTACTTCATTGTTATTTGGTTGTATTTATAACTTTAAATGTAACTTTAAATAACAATATCTAGAATGTACAATTCCTGAAGAAATTGTGAGTTGTCCTTGCAAGTGCGATACAACTCGGGCCCGGTTGCTATGTTGTGTATACTGGTTTCTCACCCAAAAACAAAAGAGCCCACCCCCATGTCTGTACGATGTTCTGGTGCTGAGATATGGCTTATTCATGTGTTTGTACGGTTGCTAGGGTACTCTAAATTATTGCTAGAAGGTTGCTAGGGTGTTGCAATGTGGTTGCTAAGGTATTCTGGGTGGTTTCTAGGGTTTTGCTAGGTGGTTGCTAAGGTATTATGGGAGGTTGCTAGGCGGTTGCTAGGGTGTTATGGCTGGTTCATTGGGGATTATGGGTTGTTGGTAGGGCGTTGGTAGATGTTTGCTAAGGTATTCTGGGTGGTTGTTAGGCGGTTGCTAGGGTATTCTGGGTGGTTGCTAGAGTGTTGCTAAAATATTCGAGGTGGTTTGCTAGGCTGTAGTTAGGTGGTTTGCCATGGTATTATAGGTGGTTGCTAGGGCATTGCTAAGGTATTCTGGGTGGTTGCTAGGCGGTTGCTAGGGCGTTCTGGGTGATTGCTAGGCGGTTGCTAGTGTGTTCTAGGTGGATGTTAGGGCGTTGCTAGGCGGTTGCTAAGGTATTCCAGGTGGTTACTAGGCGGTTGCTAGGCAGTTACTATGGTGTTCTGGGTGGTTGGTGGGCTGTTGCTAGGGTATTCTGGGTGGTTGCTATGTGAGTGGCTTGACACCATCCCATAATGATACTCCAAAGCTCCTTGCCAGTATGAATGATATAACCCACCCCCATTCCTCTATGACATTCAGATGTGAAGATAACCACCTTGGATTTGGGTTGCTAGGGTAGTTCAAGTTCAATTTTATTTATATAGCACATTTCCCACAGCCCCCAGGCTGACCAAAGTGCTTTACAGAAGGTCAAGAATAGCATACATACATAAAAATAAAACCAGAACAGAGTAAAAAATAAAAAGCACAACTTTTAAAAGTCAAACACATCAGGGTAATCAGTACACTAAAGAAAATAGAAAAGTTTTTAACAGTGACTTAAAAATAGACAGGGTAGGGGCCAGCCTGATCTCTAAAGGCAGGGTATTCCAGAGTCGTGGCCCTGCTACCACAAATGCACGCTCACCTCTACGCTTCCGTCTAGCGTGTGGAACGACCAGCAAAGCATGATCACAAGAACGGAGTCTTCTGGAAGGAGTATAAGAGTGAAGGAGTTCAGATAGATAGACAGGCGATTTGTTATGAAGGGATCTATATACAAAGAGGAGAATTTTAAAATCTATTCTCTGACAAATCGGCAGCCAATGAAGTGATCTAAGAATAGGAGTGACATGTTCATATTTACGACGCTTTAAAAGAAATCTGGCAGCAGCATTTTGGACAAGCTGAAGTCGTGCAATTTGAGATTTAGATATACCGCAATATAAAGAATTGCAGTAATCTAGACGCGATGTAACAAACGCATGAACAGCCATTTCGAGAGTTTTAGGGGAGAGAAAGTTTTTAATTTTAGACAGAAGACTAAAAACTAGATCCAATGACAGAGGAGATATGTCTGTCAAATTTTAAATGCTGGTCAAAAATAATACCTAGGTTCTGGACCCTCGTCGATCTAAAAGCGGATAAACTTTATAGCTCAGGGCTTATATGCTCAAAAGTGGTTGCTAGGGCATAGCTAGGAAGTGTTGAAGGTGACTCCATTCATTCCAGAATAATCCGCACGATTTGACTATCCAGTGGTGGGTCTGTGACAAAAACTGTGGGAGGAGAAGCGTGCCAAAATATTTGTCCAGAAGAATAATAATAAGCATGGTGGAGAACAATAGTGATGCCATGCTACCGCAAGCACCACTAATTATTTTGTGTTGTTCAGGGAGAGCAGTGCCGTCTATTGGCCAGCTGCCATTGCTTAAGGTGAAATTTTATTTATATATTTATATTCATAATTTACATGCCATTTTAGAAATTGACAACACTTTTTGAGACACATTATCTTTTTTCTCTCAGATTTTAGTGATAACACAAAAGCTCCCACACAACTGACTGATCATTTATTAGCGTTATGTAGTTTTAAACTCTGCTAGCTTTTCAAAGAGAACTTTAAAGAGAAATGATGAATCTGTACTCACACATGACATGGAGATGAACATCAGGCGATGTGTGAGTGTGTCCGTGTACAGCACAGCTATATCTGCCTGCATCCTCTCTTCTGACTGACTGCAGCAGGAGTTCATTGTTTCCGTCTCTTCTCTCAGTTAATGGCTGTGAGTTTCTGGACCAGATGAATGTTGCTCTGTCAGTCAGAGTGCAGCTGCTTTTACATGTCAGACGGACTGAATCTCCCTCTGTCACTCTCTCAGGAGACTCCACCTGAAGATCTGAACACAACACACACATTATATCTAGTGCTGCTGTCATACACTGATTATTATTCAACATAATGCACAGAAGAAGAGATAAACCTCATGAAACTCACCTGTGACAGTAAGAGTCACTCCTGGATTACCAGTCCATCTCCCACCATCTTTATCAGTAGTGAATCTGAAATAGTACTCGTGTGAATCCTTCAGTGTCACATGACTCAGTCTGACGGTGCAGATCTGCTGTTTATCTCCCAGATACTGAAGCCTCTGACTGTATTCAGGGTCCTCAGCCAGATCTGGATGCTCTTCACCCCCTATATAGTCTTTGGTCCAGAACACGTTCCTGATCTGATGTCCAGTAGGGTATGTATAAGAGCATCTCATTATCACTGTTGAGTCCTTTAGTGCACAGATGTGTGAAGGACTGTAACTCACACCCCAACCAGCACTAGAAACCCCTGAAACACAGAAGTCATCACATTATGAACATGTTTTATGATCAGATACAACACACCGTGGAAACATGATAATTTTTTTTTTTTAACAGAATAACCTTTTTCACTGAAAAACAAAACAAAAAACAATATATATATGTATTTTTTTTTTTTACAACTTGAAAACAGTAACTCTTTGCAGGAAATAGAAGCTTGTCTTCTCAGAATTGAGTGATAATGAAGTGTGAAGTTGAGAAAGAGTTGAGAGAAGCAAGAAATTAGCCAAGAACAACACGATACATATAATGACATTCAAATATTGAGTTTTTTGTCCATCAGCTCTAAGCTCATTTATACACTCTAAAAACTCAATATTAATAGCATTAAAATTATATTTTGAGCCCCTAATCTCACTCAAACCTCTAAACCTACACATAACCATTTTTTAAAAATGAAAATGTATAAAGAAAAACATAACTAACAAAAGTGTAATCACAATCATTTCTTTATTGTGAAAATGTCAAAAGCGGTACCAGTCGCAGTCCTCTCTGGTGATATAGTTTTGTATGAGGTAACGTTACAGAGAATTTAAGTTATTTAATTTAAACTTAATTGAACTATTTGAAGGCGCGCACGTTTTTCATTCACCACAAACTAAAAACTAAAACACGGCATGTCGCAATCTGTGACGAAGCAGACGAGAGCCAATAGGTGTTTCTCAATGTCAAGGAATCTTCCTTGGAGGGACTGATCCTTCTAAGTCACTTCCTTCAGAGGCGAGGCGAGGCTCCTCTTTAGCATTCGGAGAACACGCAAATGGAACAGGCTAGCAAGTGCACGTCATTACGTCAGTGAAAAGGTCCGTTGGCCATCAATAGCGTTATGTGTAACGTTATTTGTATTTTTTTATATCAATACAGTAGTAATTTGTACCATTTAAACGTTATACTTTACTTATATTTACTACGGAATAACAAATGTTTGGTAAAAGCATTGTGGCAAGCAGCTTGGTGAGGGACCGTGAGAGCGGGCCGGTGGAGTGATAATGAGCGGCAGCTGATCGGCACACCGGTCTCGGCTCACGGCAGTGACGGCAGTATAATTGGAGGAGCGTGGAAGGACTAGGCCTGGACTTTATGTTATGGTTGGTTTATGTTTTATTATGTGTGTGCGGGCAGTCGCCCGCATTACTTTCGTTTTGTTTATTATTTATTATAAAGTTGTTGAACGTTTGCCGGTTCCCACCTCCTTCCTTCCCATTTACAAACCCCGATACAAGCATATTTGCCCCATTCACGCTCCGACTCCGGGAACGTCTGAAGATAGCAAAGCTGCGCGCATAGGATTATGGGTGATTTGAGAACGCGAAGAGCGCGAAGGCTACTCATATGCATCCTTTCCTGTATATGACATATTTTTCGAATGAAGGACTCAGTCCTTGGTTGAAATACCGAGGATCCTCGACATTGGAACAGTCCTTCGTCGGATGTCGATGTTTATTTTCTCTTTTCTTTGTTAATATATGAAATATTTAACAAAAAGGGTGGAAAAACTCTTCAAATAGACAGACAGGTTCACACAGATCGCTTGCTGAAGGCACAGAAGCTAGTTCCTGTTTGTTTTCACGGACGCTTTATAGCTTCCGGTCGATGACGTCATCACGCCGACGAACGATCGATTTTCCGATGGAATGGTTCTACACGCGCTTCACGACGCATTAACGCAGAGGCGTTCTCACAGCACTTCGACGCAGCTCGAGTTCCCCGAAAGGGAATGGATGTTATGAACGTGTTTGAGAAAGAATTGAAGGAGAGGTGCTCTAATTAAGATGGTACATGTATGTAGGCTGTAAACTGAAGAATGTTTGTTTTTATATCAGACCATTATTGTGGATTTGACCATTTTATTTTATTTAATCTTATTTTTTTAATTATTATTTATTTTTTATTACTATTATTATCTTTACGACTGTTTTAACTATGCTTGTTTTTAATTTTTTATTCGTCCATATGGTATTCTTTTTTCTCATGCATTTGTTACCGCTGTTTTAATTAATTTCTCTGTAAAGCACTTTGAATTGCCATTGGGTATGAAATGTGTTATACAAATAAACTTGCCTTGCCTTACTAGTCTCAAATAAATTAGACAAAATATTGTCTTGAGATTAAATATTTTATTAGCTCTTACGCAAAGCTTCCGCAAAGAAAAACAGTTCCAACCTGCTTTAAGCCTTTATCTATTGCTGCTAAATGTTGAAAATGAATGCTGAAAGGGTTAATTCACCCAGAAATGACACCAAGCCTATAATTTACTCAAGTCATCATAGATGTATATGACATTCTTCTTTCAGACAAATACAATCAGTTATATTTTAATATAGTTATATTTAAAAAGTCCAGGCTAACGTTAATCCCAGCAGAAGTAACGTTAGTAGCAGTTGTTTTCCATAAAATAAGTCGATAAAAAATACAGCTGTCCGTCAAATAATGTGCTCCGATGGGTTAATAGAGCCTTCTGATTCTATTTGATGCGTTTGAATAAGAAAAATATCCATATTTAATGGATGCGCGGCACACGGAGCGCGGCAGAGTTTTAGAGGATTTTTAGAATCCAAAACAATTAAAAAAGGACAAAAACATGGCAAAGACAGTGCATACAAGTCAGGAGGCTATTGAGTTTATCTTTGACACTTGGAAGGCGGCTGAGAGGGACTCTTCAGACACAGAGACTGCATATTCAGATGTTGAATACCCTTGATCTAGACATGGATTGGTAAGTGAAGCTTGTCTTTTCTGTGCTGAAACTGTGAGAAATGTCGGTGAAATAGGCATAGATTCAATGTTTTAGTTCAAAATACCACTGTTTCATGCATCATAGTGTGTGTGTGTGTGTGTGTGTGTGTGTGTGTGTGTGTGTGTGTGTGTGTGTGTGTGTGTGTGTGTGTGTGTGTGTGTGTACGCGCGTATGCGCGTATGCGTTGCATGTGTCCGTTCATGTGTTTACATGCACTACATTCATGTGTTTGCCTGTGTTCATGTGTTTACATGTGTGTGATGTGTACATGTGTGTGTTGGCATGTGTGTAAGTAATTATTTTGTATTATTACTTCATTGTTATTTGGTTGTATTTATAACTTTAAATATAACTTTAAATAACAATATCTAGAATGTACAATTCCTGAAGAAATTGTGAGTTGTCCTTGCAAGTGCGATACAACTCGGGCCCGGTTGCTATGTTGTGTATACTGGTTTCTCACCCAAAAACAAAAGAGCCCACCCCCATGTCTGTACGATGTTCTGGTGCTGAGATATGGCTTATTCATGTTTGAACGGTTGCTAGGGTACTCTAAATGATTGCGAGGTGGTTGCTAGGGTGTTGCAATGTGGTTGCTAAGGTATTCTGGGTGGTTGCTAGGGTTTTGCTAGGTGGTTGCTAAGGTATTATGGGAGGTTGCTAGGCGGTTGCTAGGGTGTTATGGCTGGTTCATTGGGGATTATGGGTTGTTGGTAGGGCGTTGGTAGATGTTTGCTAAGGTATTCTGGGTGGTTGTTAGGCAGTTGCTAGGGTATTCTGGGTGGTTGCTAGGGTGTTGCTAAAATATTCGAGGTGGTTTGCTAGGCTGTTGTTAGGTGGTTGCCATGGTATTATAGGTGGTTGCTAGGGCATTACTAAGGTATTCTGGGTGGTTGCTAGGCGGTTGCTACGGCGTTATGGATGATTGCTAGGCGGTTGCTAGTGTGTTCTAGGTGGATGTTAGGGCATTGCTAGGCGGTTGCTAAGGTATTCCAGGTGGTTACTAGGTGGTTGCTAGGCAGTTACTATGGTGTTCTGGGTGGTTGGTGGGCTGTTGCTAGGGTATTCTGGGTGGTTGCTATGTGAGTGGCTTGACACCATCCCATAATGATACTCCAAAGCTCCTTGCCAGTATGAATGATATAACCCACCCCCATTCCTCTATGACATTCAGATGTGAAGATAACCACCTTGGATTTGGGTTGCTAGGGTAGTTCAAGTTCAATTTTATTTATATAGCACATTTCCCACAGCCCCCAGGCTGACCAAAGTGCTTTACAGAAGGTCAAGAATAGCATACATACATAAAAATAAAACCAGAACAGAGTAAAAAATAAAAAGCACAACTTTTAAAAGTCAAACACATCAGGGTAATCAGTACACTAAAGAAAATAGAAAAGTTTTTAACAGTGACTTAAAAATAGACAGGGTAGGGGCCAGCCTGATCTCTAAAGGCAGGGTATTCCAGAGTCGTGGCCCTGCTACCGCAAATGCACGCTCACCTCTACGCTTCCGTCTAGCGTGTGGAACGACCAGCAAAGCATGATCACAAGAACGGAGTCTTCTGGAAGGAGTATAAGAGTGAAGGAGTTCAGATAGATAGACAGGCGCTTTGTTATGAAGGGATTTATAGACGAAGAGGAGAATTTTAAAATCTATTCTCTGACAAATCGGTAGCCAATGAAGTGATCTAAGAATAGGAGTGACATGTTCATATTTACGACGCTTTAAAAGAAATCTGGCAGCAGCATTTTGGCTGAAGTCGTGCAATTTGAGATTTAGATATACCGCAATATAGTTTAGTTTAGTTTAGTTTATTTATTTATTTAACAGGGACCATACACAACCCAAATGTTGTGCCAGAGTTAGCTAAAATAGCTAATTTGCATCTGCGGTCCCTGGGCAGGATGATGTTCAATACAATTACAGCATTCAATTACAATCCAAGAAAGAAAGAAGAAGGAAAAAAAAAGAAAAAAAAAGAAAAAAATAATATCAGAATATCAGAAATATTGAATCAGATAGAAATTCATATAAAAATAAAATAAAATAAACAAAAAATAATAATAATAATAATATTATATATATATATACATATACATACACACACATACATATATACAAACACACACACACACACACACACACACACACACACACACACACACACACACACACACATATATATATATATATATATATATATATATATATATACATATATATATATATATATATATATATATATATATATACATATACATATATACATACATACATACATACATGCACATACACATATACATACATATACACATATACACATACATACATATATGCAATAATAAAAATAATTAATGATCACATAACTGATTTTTCTTACACCATAATTTAAGTTCCGTTTTAAAAATACTAAATGATGTATAATCTCTAATATGAACCGGCAATGAATTCCATCTTTCTGCTGCTCTATATGAGAATGCAGATTGTCCAAATACAGTTTTTTTTAATTTAACTGAACAATCGCCTCTAGTAGATGCCCTGGTTTCCCTAGAGTTGTCTTTACAGAAAGTAATACACTGTTTAAGAGGTGGTGGAGCAAGATCATGAATTAACTTGTACATCAAACACATATCTGCAAAGAATAAAAAACTATCAAACGTCAATAATTTATCATTTCTGATGATAATGCAGTGATGATAGCTCCTTGATTTTTTGTCTAAAACTTTGACAGTTTGCTTATAGAGATTATATAATGGCTTCAATGTTGTTACATTTGCTTGAGACCAGCTTGTAGCACAATACGATAAATGTGGAAAAATCATTGTATGCATAAAAAGCTTAGCCGCAGCCACAGGTAACTGATGTCTAATATTCCGGAAAACCATTAAGCTTGCTCTAACACATCTAGAAACCTTTTTCACATGTTTCTTGAAATTTAAATTTGAATCTATAATCATACCCAGGTATTTAAAATACTCTACAATATTTATTGCTTCACCTTTAATTAAAATATCTGGTTGATGCTTATCATTTCTTTTGATAGAGAAATACATTGCCACTGTTTTACTCACATTAAGAGTAAGAAAAGAGTGATTTAACCAATCTGAGATTTTGTCCAGTGCAGCAGTCAGTTTGATAGCAGCTTGCTCTTTTGTTTTAGCATGGGTATAAATTACTGTATCATCTGCATACATCTGAAATTGGACCTCTGGACACACAGTGGGTAGATCATTAATATATAAACCAAATAAAACTGGTCCAAGAATAGATCCCTGTGGGACTCCAATAGTGCAGTCAAAAAACGATGAGCATATATCATTAATTCTTCTACATTGTTTCCTTGTGTTTAGATATGATTCCATCCATGTTAATGTATTAATAGAAAAATTAAACTTTGACAATTTAGATAAAAGTACATTATGATTTACAGTGTCAAAAGCCTTCTTAAAATCAAGGAAGAAAGCACCAACAACACCTCCTCCATCAAGACTGGATTTAATTTGTTCAACAAAGTAACAGTTTGCCGTCTCTGTGGAATGACGTGCCCTAAATCCAAACTGCATTGGATGTAGAGGAAAAGAACCAAGATTTAAAAACTCTATTAACTGGCTACAAATTACCTTTTCAATTACTTTGGAAATTACTGGAAGAATACTAATAGGTCTGTAATTGGTTACATTAGTACACTGTAAAAAATTGTGTCGTAAAATAATGGTAATCTACTGGCAGCTGTGGTTCCAGCAATGTACTGTTATTTTACAGCCCTCTACTGTTTATATACAGCTCTCCTTTTTTACAGTATTTTACCGTAATAATACCATGAGAGGTAACTTTTCATTTGGAAAACTGATTGCTTCAAACAGTTCTCATTTTAAAACTAGTATTTATAGGTGCATCATAAAACTTCATTTGAGTCATTTCACATGTGTAAGGTGTAGTAGTGAAAGAATTTAGAAACATGACTTTAACTTCAGTCTTTGCGGTTCATTGTGAGCAATAGCACACACGCATCAGCAAACTCAGTCACTGCCGTTAAATAAAGCATCAGGCAGCATATCATCAATGTTTCTCTGCTCATCCTGGACTGAAGCACAGGCTCTACTCTTCAGCACAACGGTAACCCACAAAACGTCTCGGGTTACTATTGTAACCCTTGTTCCCTGAGAGGGAACGAGACACTGCGTCGTCGAGTGACGACACTCTGGGAACGCCCCCAGCGTGACGGCTCTGAAGTATGAATGAAATCAGCCACCAATCCGATTGGTGCAACGTCTTGACGTAACCGGCGACGGCGTACGCGGAAGCTATAAGAAGGCGCCGCCCCAAACAACAGACAGCCTTTGCGATGAAGCGAGCGCTCTACGTGCAGGTGTGGCGACGAGACGCAGTGTCTCGTTCCCTCTCAGGGAACAAGGGTTACAATAGTAACCCGAGACGTTCCCTATATCGAGGGAACTCAACACTGCGTCGTCGAGTGACGACACTCTGGGAACGTCAATACCCACTATGCCACACCGAGACACGCCCATCCTGGTGTGAAGCTGGAAACCCAGGCACACTCAGGACGCAAGCACTCTAGCACCCGGCGTAGCCGGGAGGTCCAGCTTATAAAATCTTATAAAGGTGTGTGGATTAGCCCAACCCGCCGCCTCACAAATCTCAATAAGTGAGGCTCCCGAAAGGAGGGCCACCGAGGAGGCCAAGCCCCTCGTAGAGTGAGCCTCAGCCAGTCCTTCCAGAACCACTGCCAGGTCCCAAGCCGGGACTCTGGGATGAGCCGCAGGCCTCAATCTCCTAGCCCCACGGAGAAAACGTACAACTAAGTGGTGTCTACCCAAAGGCCCCCTTCCAAAGGCGAGTGGAAAGCCCCTATGGCAGCCACATACACCTTCAGAGTGGATGGGGTCAAACCGGCGGAGAAACGGTCTTGAAGGAACTTCAGCACTGCAGCGACTGCGCAGTCAACTGGGTCCACCCCCCTCTCTACACCAGCTAGTGAAGACATTCCACTTTAGGCTATACAGTTTCCTCGTAGAGGGAGCCCTAGAGCTGAGAATGGTCTCAACGACCTCTTGTGGCAGACCCTCCTCTAGGTACTGTGCCCCCTCAGGGGCCAGACCCAGAGGTTCCACAACTCTGGCCTGGGGTGGAAAATCACACCCCCTGCCTGAGACAGCAAATCCCTCCTCAGAGGGACCTGCCATGGGGTTCCGTCTAGAAGTGCCACAATGTCGGAGAACCAAGCTCGGGACGGCCACCGGGGTGCCACTAATAGGAGGCTGATGCCCTCCCGGCGGACTCGCTCTAGTACTCCCGGGAGCAGAATGATCGGGGGAAATGCGTACAGACGCTGCCTCGGCCACGTCTGTGTCATGGCGTCCAGCCCCTACGGGGCTGGAGGCCTGAGGCTGAACCACAGTGGGCAGTGGGTCGTTTCTACGGATGCAAACAGATCCACTTCCACTGGGCCGAACCTCTCGCACATGGCCTCCACCACCTCTGGGTGGAGCCGCCACTCCCCGGGCCTCAGCCCCTGCCTCGACAGGACATCCGCTCCCTGGTTCTGGTCCCCTGGGACATACACCGCTCTGAGAGACGACAGTTTCCCCTGGGACCACAAGAGGATCTGGAGCGCCAACCTGCATAGTGGGCGCGACCTCAGACCCCCCTGGTGATTCAGATACGATACCACTGACGTATTGTCGGATCGTATCAGGACATGGTGGCCGTGAAGGTCTGGGAGAAAGCTCCTCAAAGCTTTGTAAACCGCCAACATTTCCAAGCAATTTATGTGCCAGGAGGAATGTTGGGGTCCCCACGAACCCCTCATGAACCGGCCTTCCATGACCGCGCCCCAGCCCGTGAGGGAGGCGTCTGTTGAAAGGATCTTCCTGCAACATAATGCTCCTAACACAGGCCCTTGGGACAGGAACCTCGGATTCTTCCATATGACAAGGGAACGAAGGCATCTGCGCGTTACCCTGATCATACGGAAGGGTTTTCCCCTCGAGGAAAACCCCTTGGTTCCTAGCCACCACTGGAGGGGCCTCATGTATAGCAGACCCAACGGAATCACGTTGGATGCTGCTGCCATGAGTCCCAGCAGTCTCTGAAACTGCTTCACAGTGCGGCTGTGGCCTAGCTTCACTCCTGAGACCTCCGCCAGTATAGAACCCACCCATGCGGTAGACATGCTCGCTCGCATCGAGGTTGAGTCCCATACCACCCCGAGGAACGTGGTCCTCTGGGCGGGTATTAACACGCTCTTGGCCGTGTTCAGTCTCAGCCCCAAGCACCTGAGATGGGCTAAAATGACATCTCGATGCCGAATCGCCATCTCGTGCGACTTTGCCATAATGAGCCAGTTGTCGATGTAATTCAGCACACGGATGCCCTGCAGCCTCATAGGGGCCAGAGCTGCATCCATGCACTTCGTGAAGGTGCGAGGGGAAAGAGCTAGACCGAAAGGAAGTACCCGATATTGGCACGCTTCGCCCCCGAAAGCGAACCTCAGGAACTTCCTGTGGGCAGGAAGGATGGAGACATGAAAATATGCGTCCTTTAGATCTATCGTGACGAACCAGTCCTCGAACTGGATCAGATTCACGATCATTTGAATTGTGAGCATCTTGAACCTGAATCTCCTCAGAGACCGATTCAAGTACCTCAGATCTAATATTGGACGTAAGACTCCACCCTTTTTGGGAACAATGAAATAACGGCTGTAAAAGCCCGACTCCCTGTCTGGCGGAGGGATTTTCTCTATCGCCCCCTTGACCAGCAGAGACTGCACTTCTTGTTCCATAACCTGCCTCTGGGCCGGGGGGACCACAGTCCAGACCACCCCGCTGAACTTCGGTGGTGGAACTCTGAACTGTATTCTGTACCCCCTTCCCACTGTACTCAGGACCCAAGCAGAAATATTCGGGAGGCACATCCATGCGCCGATATATTCTACTAGGGGAACCAGCCTCTCGAGGCTGGTCTCTGGTACCCACCGAACCCCCTGCCCGACCCCCTGAAGCGGCCACCCGGCAGAGCTTAGTCGGGGAGGATTTTCGGTGTGCGCACGCATTCGCTGCCCCGCCGCAGGTCGAATTCGAGGCGGCTGGGACGGCGCACGTACGCGGGAAAACGATGAGGCCCGAAGCGTTGTTAACGGCGGGAACACAGCATCGTTTTTTCCCAGAGCTGCGGGCTCGGAACGACCTCGGTCGTCCGCCCCTGGGAGGGCCAGCTCTGAGCGATCCCGCCGCAGCTAGGGCCGCTTGCCAGAAGCCTTCTTCGCCTGGAGGACTTCCCTCAAGTCGCCCTTCGGCTTAGAAGACTTCTGGCGAGAACGTTGCCTCCTTTGCCAGGCTCCCTCGGGAGGGGCGCGGGAAGCGACGCTCTCCTTTTGCGCCTGCCTGTGGGCGCTGGTGGAGGGCCGGGACTGGCCACCAGAGACCTCCCTGCTGGCTACAGGAGGCCCCTGGCGGCGAGGGAGGTACTGTCGGAAAGCTGCCGACTGCTTCCTCCTGGAATCTCTCGACAACGCTGTTGACTGCGTCGCCGAAGAGACCCACAGGAGCTATCGGGGAATCCAGAAGGAAGGATTTCTCCTTCTCCTTCATCCCCGATAGGTTTAACCAGAGGTGCCTCTCCACGCACACCATGCCAGCCATAGAGCGGCCGATAGCACGGGCCGTCTCTTTGGTGACGCGGAGAGACAAGTCGGTAGCTTTCCGCAGCTCAGTGATATCGTCCGGAGACGGACCTTCTCCCTCATCGAGCTCTTTGAGGAACTCAGCTTGGTAGGCCTGCAGTACCGCCATGGTGTGCAGGCAACTACCAGCTCTTCCGGCCGCTCGATATGCCCTGCCCACCAGGGACGACGTGTCCCTGCATGGCTTGGTGGGCAGGACAGGGGCTTTCAGGGACGCTGCTGCCCATAGCCAGCCTCAGCCGCGCCCACAACACACCCGAAGTCGAGAACTGGGGGTGTCAATAGGCGCGACGAGTACTTTTTTCCCCAGGATTTGCACAACTCGTTGCAAATCTGGGAAAAACGGCAAGCCCCTGCGTGGCGGCTGAGCACGCTTTTTGAAGAAGCGTCCATCCAACCTGCTCACAGGCTGGACTTCCACCTCTTCCTGTGGCCAGTCGATACTGAGTTTGGCCACAGCACGTGTCAGCACGTCCACTAGCTCTTCTTGAGCGGGAGAGTGAAGAGGTGAATTCACCTGCACTCCGCCCGCCTCCAGGCTGAACTGATCTCCAGGCTGAACGACACCAATCGGATTGGTGGCTGATATCATTCATACTTCAGAGCCGTCACGCTGGGGGCGTTCCCAGAGTGTCGTCACTCGACGACGCAGTGTTGAGTTCCCTCGATATAGGGAACTAATGAATTCAACTAAAAGATCTCTTCTATATCATCTTGTGCAACAACACATAAACACAGGTCATTTTAATATTTACTCTCCTTACCAGTGACTGACTTAGCACAACTTTTTTCTATTAACTTTCACTAATATTTCAGAGCAAATATCTTGATTAATCTGGTAAATCTGACTGTTACGTTTTACAGTATATTACTGTTTTTCCTTGATTTAACGGTAATCTACTGGCAGCTCTGGTTGCCAGTAAAGTGCCTTTTTTTACAGAACTTTTCCGTAAATTAATTTACAGTTTCTTACTGTTAATTTACGGTTCCCTCTGTGGGTTTTTTCATCTAACCCATTTAACCCTTTTAACCTACAGCAAAATCTTCAGTTTTAAATGAACACTGAAGAGTGTACACACTACAGAGTGTTAGAGTAATTGAAGCATTGATGAAGTTAATGAGATAATTAAGAGATTAATTAAGTGATAACTGAGAACACCTGTTAACAAGAATCACTGAAGGACAGAGAAACACAAGAACTACAACTGACTTCAGCCACAGCTTTAGATGAAATCAACTGAAGATAAAATAAGACATTAAATCTCTGAAGATCTCAGCAGAGGATTGAACAACTCCACAAACAGCATTACCAGCTTCACATATTACTAACCAGACTGACTTTATTTCTGTCAGACAACTACAGAAGCTCTTATTGAGAATTATCAGATCTTTAGGTGTTGATGTTTAATTGAAAATATTTGGTCACCATTATCGTGATCAGTGTTTGCTTCAGTTGGGATCTTGGCCCTTGACTTTGTAATGATAGTCTTTCTTTGTCTGCTATAACTGTGTGTTTCTTAAACACATTTATTGTAGCAAAAAAGCCAAGAAAAATACATGGTCAGAAGTTATTGGCTATGTTTTGTTATAATTGTAATAGGATGTTTAGCTTGTTAATCTTGTCCAGTGTTTCTTCCCGAAACAAACCCATTCTTTTAAAAACACATACATTTACTCTTATTTTATGTTATTAAACTGGGACCCTTCTGAAAATATCAACTACTGATTAGGAATTAGTTATAATTTATAAAGTCATGATTTCAAAAATTAGTTTGCTCTCTGCTGTCATTTAGACTCACATAGAGATGAAGAATCAGCATATGAATCTCAACAATGGTGACAATCAATTAAAAAAACGAACAGATCAACTCTGAACATCACAAAACACTACTCAAAGTCAACACAACATCAGCAGCAAAAATAAAGGCAAATAGTAAGAATTAAAGAAAATAACCAGGCTATTCAGCAGCATAATTTATTCGTGCCACAATGCATGCTGGGAGTTTTGAGTGTCACCACGGCTGAGATTCATACGCCGATTCTTGATGTCTATGTGAGTCCGATTGATTCAGATGTTTTGACCACAAGCGTTCCCATGCTCTTCATATTATCTGGTTGTTGCAACAATGATGTTATAAAATTGTAGGGTTCAAATTTTGCAAAAAATTAAGTGTCAACTACATGTTTATAGATAAGACTTTTAAACTATTAGTGAATTAGACCATTATTAAATAGTCAACATAACCAACTCATGGTTTTGTCTCAGCTTTGCTTGCTATAACACATGTATTGAAAACACACCGTTACAGCAGCGAGAGAAAAACTAATGTTATTGTGTCAATGTTCAAGAGCCCAACTAAAGCAAACACTGATCACCATAATGGTAACGTCAGAAGAAACAATAAAACATCATCTGTTCATTCTCAATAAGAGCTTCTGTAGTCGTCTGACAGAAATAAAGTCAGTCTGGTTAGTAATGTGTGAAGCTGGTAATGCTGTTTGTGGAGTTGTTTAATCCTCTGATGAGATCTTCAGAGATTTAATGTCTTCTCTTTATCTTCCGTTGATGAAATCATGTTTCTCTTTCCTTCAGTGTTAACAGCAGGTGTTCATCAGTGTCTGAACTCACTCTCTTCTTTCCTCTCTCTCTGTCGAGTGGTCTATATCAGTGAACTAGTGTAGGGAATAGTGAATAAGGGGATAGGGAGTGATTCTGAACACAGCCTCTGAGTGTCGACTTTAAGCGTGTTAATTCACAGTATATTACTGTTGGCTATTTTCTCGAAAATGACAAATATTACCCAGAATGCATTGTTTTCTACTGTATATTACTGTTTTAATGGAAAACAGCATTTTACTGTCAAAATGTGGCCGTTTTTTTACAGCATTTTTTTACAGTGTAGGATCACCATTCTTTAAAATTGGTGTTATTACTGCTGACTTCCAAGCATTCGGGAAATAACATTGCTTTATTGACAAATTAACCAGATGAGTGATGGGTGTACTAAGAACATGTGTATACTTTTTAACAAACGTAGAATCACAATCAAAGACATCTTTAGCCCTAGAACTCTTGAGTTGACCCAAAATGTGTATTATATTAGACTCGGATACTTCAGAAATATTAAAAACATTATAGTTTAATGGCACAATGTCCTTATTTCTTGCGCTAAACCCTTGTGCTAAATTTTGAACTGAATCTATAAAAAAATTATTGAATACACTAGCAATTTGATGCTTGTCTTGAATTAAATTTCCCTGAACTTGTAATTGAATATCTTTATTTCCTTTGTTACTATTTTTCTTTTGTATTCTATTCATATTTGCCCAAACTTGTCTACTATTGCCCTTTGCATCATTTATAAGTTCAATGAAGAATTTAGCTTTTGCTTTTCTCAATTCCTTTACAACTTTATTACGTAGGCACTGAAATGTTCTTCTGTCATGAGCCAACCCAGATTTGAGTGCTGTTTTCAAGGCATGGTCTCTCTGTTTCATTAACTTTCATAGCTGTTCATTAAGCCAGGGTAAATTCTGTTTCTTTCTAGTGAATTTAACATTCTTACTGAATTCACCTTTGACCTTATTAATTGTGGCCATTAAACATTCAGAAGCATCATCTACATTATCTGTGTACAGAATCTCATTCCATTTTATTTTTTTAAATTTCTCTTCAAATTCATTTAGCAATCTTTTTGGTATAATATTTAGCACATTTCCTTTCTCTTGTTGATATTCTAACCTACGTTTTGTTAATTTTCTTACTACTAATATAAGGTTATGATCGGATAACCCTGTTAATAAAATCATTGACTTAGTTATTCTTTCTGGTTTGTTACTAAATATTAAATCTATTTGAGTTTTAGATGATGAAGTAACTCTGGTTGGGCCCTGAATTAACTGTGCAAGATCAAGCTGACTTACTATCTCCTGAAGCTTTTTTTTCTATTTAATTTGTCTATCCAATTTACATTAAAATCCCCAAACAGAATTAGTTCCTTACTTCTATCAAACCCTTTTAAAACTTTTCTTAAATTATCAGAAAATATACTACTCGATGATGGAGGTCTGTAAACACCAACAACAGTAAATGCCATGCATGGGGATAAAACAATTGTTACAGCAATGCATTCTATATCTACTAAAGTGTTAAATTCAATTTCCTTACATTTTATGCAGTCCTTCACATATATTAAGAGTCCACCACCTTTCCCAACTTTTCGATCCTTTCTGAAGACTTTATATCCCGGGACCAAGTATGCAGTATTCGGCGATGATTCTGTCAACCACGTTTCAGACAAGCAAAGCAAATCGAAATTCGAGTTTGTAAGTAACTGTTCCAATTGTTCATTTTTGAAGCAACGCTTCTGATATTTAAATGTCCCATTAGTAATCCTTTAGGCTTGGAGCGTGGATCCCATAGAACTTTTGAATGATTCATTGTTTTAAACAGATGTAAGCTCTCCCTGATCTCATTTTGAGCACGCAATTTAAAAGTACCGGTACCTTGCCGTCTGCAAACTCCAGCAGGGTGTAGTTCATCACGGTCAAAATTAGGTCCAGGGTTTTGATGAATATCGCTCGCCAACAAAAGAGTGATAGCTAAATAGCTTATTGTTCTTCGGAAGAGTTGAGATGGCTTTCTTCTTTCAATTGAGCGCAATTGCTTCGTTGGTAAAGCCGCTTTCCCGTTATTTATAAAGAATTGCAGTAATCTAGACGCGATGTAACAAGCGCATGAACAGCCATTTCCAGAGTTTTCGGGGAGAGAAAGTTTTTAATTTTAGAAAGAAGACGAAGCTGATAAAAACTAGATCCAATGACAGAGGAGATATGTCTGTCAAATTTTAAATGCTGGTCAAAAATAATACCTAGGTTCTGGACCCTCGTCGATCTAAAAGCGGATAAACTTTATAGCTCAGGGCTTATATGCTCAAAAGTGGTTGCTAGGGCATAGCTAGGAAGTGTTGAAGGTGACTCCATTCATTCCAGAATAATCCGCACGATTTGACTATCCAGTGGTGGGTCTGTGACAAAAACTGTGGGAGGAGAAGCGTGCCAAAATATTTGTCCAGAAGAATAATAATAAGCATGGTGGAGAACAATAGTGATGCCATGCTACCGCAAGCACCACTAATTATTTTGTGTTGTTCAGGGAGAGCAGTGCTGTCTATTGGCCAGCTGCCATTGCTTAAGGTGAAATTTTATTTATATATTTATATTCATAATTTACATGCCATTTTAGAAATTGACAACACTTTTTGAGACACATTATCTTTTTTCTCTCAGATTTTAGTGATAACACAAAAGCTCCCACACAACTGACTGATCATTTATTAGCGTTATGTAGTTTTAAACTCTGCTAGCTTTTCAAAGAGAACTTTAAAGAGAAATGATGAATCTGTACTCACACATGACATGGAGATGAACATCAGGCGATGTGTGAGTGTGTCCGTGTACAGCACAGCTATATCTGCCTGCATCCTCTCTTCTGACTGACTGCAGCAGGAGTTCATTGTTTCCGTCTCTTCTCTCAGTTAATGGCTGTGAGTTTCTGGACCAGATGAATGTTGCTCTGTCAGTCAGAGTGCAGCTGCTTTTACATGTCAGACGGACTGAATCTCCCTCTGTCACTCTCTCAGGAGACTCCACCTGAAGATCTGAACACAACACACACATTATATCTAGTGCTGCTGTCATACACTGATTATTATTCAACATAATGCACAGAAGAAGAGATAAACCTCATGAAACTCACCTGTGACAGTAAGAGTCACTCCTGGATTACCAATCCATATCCCACCAGCTTTATCAGTGATGAATCTGAAATAGTACATGCGTGAATCCTTCAGTGTCACATGACTCAGTCTGACAGCGCTGTACTGCTGTTTATCTCCCAGATACTGAAGCCTCTGACTGTATTCAGTGTCATCAGACAGATCTGGATACTCTCTATTATCTTTTACCGGTGTGTTTGTCCAGAACACGTTCCTGATCTGATGTCCAGTAGGGTATGTATAAGAGCAGCTCATTATCACTGTTGAGTCCTTTAGTGCACAGATGTGTGAAGGACTGTAACTCACACCCCAACCAGCACTAGAAACCCCTGAAACACAGAAGTCATCACATTATGAACATGTTTTATGATCAGATACAACACACCGTGGAAACATGATAATTTTAATTTTTTTAACAGAATAACCTTTTTCACTGAAAAACAAAACAAAAAACAATATATATATGTATTTTTTTTTTTTTTACAACTTGAAAACAGTAACTCTTTGCAGGAAATAGAAGCTTGTCTTCTCAGAATTGAGTGATAATGAAGTGTGAAGTTGAGAAAGAGTTGAGAGAAGCAAGAAATTAGCCAAGAACAACACGATACATATAATGACATTCAAATATTGAGTTTTTTGTCCATCAGCTCTAAGCTCATTTATACACTCTAAAAACTCAATATTAATAGCATTAAAATTATATTTTGAGCCCCTAATCTCACTCAAACCTCTAAACCTACACATAACCATTTTTTAAAAATGAAAATGTATAAAGAAAAACATAACTAACAAAAGTGTAATCACAATCATTTCTTTATTGTGAAAATGTCAAAAGCGGTACCAGTCGCAGTCCTCTCTGGTGATATAGTTTTGTATGAGGTAACGTTACAGAGAATTTAAGTTATTTAATTTAAACTTAATTGAACTATTTGAAGGCGCGCACGTTTTTCATTCACCACAAACTAAAAACTAAAACACGGCATGTCGCAATCTGTGACGAAGCAGACGAGAGCCAATAGGTGTTTCTCAATGTCAAGGAATCTTCCTTGGAGGGACTGATCCTTCTAAGTCACTTCCTTCAGAGGCGAGGCGAGGCTCCTCTTTAGCATTCGGAGAACACGCAAATGGAACAGGCTAGCAAGTGCACGTCATTACGTCAGTGAAAAGGTCCGTTGGCCATCAATAGCGTTATGTGTAACGTTATTTGTATTTTTTTATATCAATACAGTAGTAATTTGTACCGGCATTTAAACGTTAAACTTTACTTATATTTACTACGGTATAACAAATGTTTGGTAAAAGCATTGTGGCAAGCAGCTTGGTGAGGGACCGTGAGAGCGGGCCGGTGGAGTGATAATGAGCGGCAGCTGATCGGCACACCGGTCTCGGCTCACGGCAGTATAATTGGAGGAGCGTGGAAGAAGAGAGAGGACTAGGCCTGGACTTTATGTTATGGTTTGTTTATGTTTTATTATGTGTGTGCGGGCAGTCGCCCGCGTTACTTTCGTTTTGTTTATTATTTATTATAAAGTTGTTGAACGTTTGCCGGTTCCCACCTCCTTCCTTCCCATTTACAAACCCCGATACAAGCATATTTGCCCCATTCACGCTCCCACTCCGGGAACGTCTGAAGATAGCAAAGCTGCGCGCATAGGATTATGGGTGATTTGAGAACGCGAAGAGCGCGAAGGCTACTCATATGCATCCTTTCCTGTATATGACATATTTTTCGAATGAAGGACTCAGTCCTTGGTTGAAATACCGAGGATCCTCGACATTGGAACAGTCCTTTGTCGGATGTCGATGACGCAGCATCCTTGGAATTCTGGCTTCCGAGGATCCTTCCTTAACATTGAGAAACACCTAATGAGTGTTTAATATCACTGCTGTAAAACGCAGTGTTTGAATTCCCAAACAGCGCGGGATTTGTTTACGGTCGCTGTTGAAGAGAAAGATGAAGAAAGATGGATAAAGAAGTTCCTCGTATGGATTCTTAAAGGGTCATGAAACCCCCCTGCTGCAGCGGTGTTTTTTCACACCTTCGATTTGAAAAAGCTTGTTAAAAGGGGAGTGGTCGACTGTGAAAAGGTGGGATGGTATTGTGTGGAAAGAGGGAATGTTTGCATAAATAGGGGAGTGTCTGTCAGTAGGTGCTGAGCGGTTCTGAGACATGTTCTTGGTTCACGTTGGCATAGTTTACCACAGTGAGATTAAATGAGGGATGAGTACAGCGAATGAGAGAGCTATGAGTGGCGTGCAGCAGAGATCGCAAATCATTCAGCTCTTCAAACCAGCATAATTCAGTGAGAAATGAAAATAAATGTATGACGAAATATTTTTCAAACGTGATAAAACTATATTTGTCCAAATATGCACGCTGTTTGGCAAGATGAACAACGCGCCGACGTGATAAGAGAACGTGAACCACCCAACATGCGATGCGACAGAGATGTGTAATTCTAGATCGGGGTAAAAGCGAAGGGGTTTGAGGCTAGTCTCGACCGCGCATCTGAAGCACAGAGCGACGCGCGCTGAGTTGCCGTGACGATCCGCGCTGTCTATCACTCGGCAGCTAAATCTATATTTGTCCAAATATGCACACTGTTTCATTAAGAGCCCGAACACATGCAGTTTAGTGCATGGCTGTGACGACAAATAAAACGGAGAGGACGTGGCTTTTGTTCATTGGCCTACAGATTACAGATTGGTTATTTTGCACTCCTGACATAGATAGTCAGCGCTTGCAGGTTCGGCGTGCGATTCCTCAGGTGAATTTTACTTTACCGAGCCTTTGTAGCAAAGGCTTCCACAGACGGCGCCGGTTACAGCTCGCTCGGCGCCCTTTACGTTATTTCGTATCAGCACAACGCCTAGCTTTCCTCCGTGACTTTTCCGCACGCTGCTTCCAAAACTTCCCCACCATATCTCTACAATAATGATGGAAGACGAGCCTGACAGAAGTGACTGTCTCATGCATATTAACTAAATTATCTTGTATGCATACTACAGCGCAGGGATTGGACTGAATGAGCTTCATGTCATGAATATATATCGAGAATTGCTCAGAGCGGTCGACGTCAGCATGTGCCCAGCAGCCCATACTTGGGCCGAAAAGGCCGTGCCGACGTCAGCATTTGTGACGTTGCTCCGACTAAACTTTTCAAACCGGAAGACAGAAACCGCTCTGAAAAATGCAAAAATAACTATTTTCACATATGAATACCATTAATGAGTACCCTTAGTGTTTTCAATGATGTGAAGCCTATACATATCTGTTAACATCTCAAAAAAAGTGTTTTGGGGTTTCATGACCCTTTAAGATGTGGATTACACCAAAATAATTAAATTAGTGTCTTTTGTGAATTTATGTTGCGTTTTGGTGTACTTTCTAGCCATTGTGGCCCATGGCAAGCAAAATAAGTATTACATGATAAATCATGGTTAAATGATTACAGAAATCTTATTCATTTTAGGGTTTTAAGGTGTAGTTTGTTTAATGTAAATCCTTTGAACTGAGTGTGCAGCAGAATGTTTATTGCTTTTAATGTTTTACGTATTGGATTCACGTAGATCCACACTTAACATAAAAATAAACATAACTGCTAAACAATAAGAACTTATCTTTAGAATAGAGGGTCAATTTTCCTTTATCAGTACTTTATTAATGGTAGTTAGGCTTAATTATTGACTTATTTTGGTTAGTAAACTTAAATATCACTCAATAAGTGCCATAATTGAGGAGGATAAAAAGTTCACTTTAGAATAGGGGGTCAAATTTGCTTTATTACAATATTTTAGCCATTTATAATGGCAAAATCAGCAGTAATTAAACATAACTAATAGCTTATTGTTCAGTTAACTTAACAGAATGGCACAGAAATATAATTACATCACTACACAAAATTAATATATGGCTTATTAAGTTGTAAATAATGGCTAATATGCTCTTTCTATTATGTTAAGTTAATCATTAATTACTATTGTGTCCATGCTTAAGTAGTGCATAATTGTGAACAAGCAAATAATTAATTACTAGTTTAACAAATGCATAATTAATGTTAAATTAATCATTAATTACTTGTGTGTTCGCGCTTAACTAATGCTTAATTGTGAACAAGTTAATCATTAATTAATGCTTAACTAGTGCATTATTCTGGACCCTTAAAATAAAGTGTTACCAAAGATACTAAATGGTGTTTTTTGAAATTGAAAAATGCCAAAAATGTTCTCTGATTGGTAGGTTTAGGGGTAGGGTTAGTGTGTGTGTGGGGGAGATTATACAGTTTCTACATTAGAAAAAACATTATGCCTATGGAAAGTAACCATATACCACATATCCGTGTGTGTGTGTGTGTGTGTGTGTGTGTGTGTGTGTGTGTGTGTGTTTGTGTGTGTGTGTGTGTGTGTGTGTGTTTGTGTGTGTGTGTGTGTGTGTGTGTGCTTGTGTGCATGTGTTCATGTGTTCATGTGTTATGGGTGTGTGTGTGTGTGAGAGAGAGATTGTGTGTAAGTGTGAGAGAGTAGCTACAAGAGTGAGTTTTGTTTCTACCCCTGCCGTTCCCACACGAGGTTGCAATTCTTAAATGTGATCTAACAAAGGTAAAGAGAAAATATTAACCATATATGCTGTTTACATTTCTTGTAATTGGGATGAAGTAAATATCTGTTGAGTATTTTAACATAACATTTTTTGATTGTGTTGAATTAAAAACCCAAAAATGCAGCGGGTCCACCAGACCCACGAACACTGGCTGAGTAACACAAATATGAACACCACACAAGGGTTAATAACTATTGACAATTATCACATTATTGTGTGTCTGAGATGTAATTAATCATATTCTTTACCCTGAATAAAGTCATAAAATGCATCACTAATTACTTAAGTGTTACCTAGTCATTATGAAGGAGCTACTTTTAGTGATCTGGACCATTATTTTAAAGTGGAAAATATGTTTTTTTTCACTATAAAATAATAGTCCAGATCACCAGTAGTCCTTGAAGAGTGGTCGGGTACTTGAGTAATTAGTGATGCATTTTATTACTTTATTCAGAGTAACAAATTACAATTTTTAAGAACTACTAGTGATCTAACTATGTTTTCCACTTTAAAATAATGGTCCAAGGCTTGGTTCCCCAAAACGTTCTTATCGCTAAGTAGTTCTTAACCTATTCCTTAACCTTTCTCTTAACCCTATGGCACGATTCCCAAAACGCTCGTACGCTAAGTATATCTTATGTTAGTCACACTTTCGTAAGGTTGGTCTGGACCATTCATAGCGCTCTTAGCATTGTTTATATTAAAACATGTTTGCCTCCCAAGTGTGTTGTCCATTTAATTTATTTGAACTCAAAAGCAACGCAAAATAACACACAATGTGTTAAAATGACACATGATGTGTTAAGTAGTTTAACACACTACATTGCGTTCAAATTAACTCATTATTTTTTAGAGTGTACCATTAATATAAAAGTGTATTATATAATTTTTAGAAGTCTTTAAACCCATGTCAAGAACAACGGCATAAGGAGGGTGGATGATTAGCCCGTCTACCCTTCACAACATATCGTGTGAACATATTACTGACAATATTCTATATTTTATTGAGAACTTAAACTATGTTGAAATAAATATTACTGTAATAATTTGAGGAATGTTTAATTTGCATAGAACGTGTTGTCTTTCTTAAAGCCGTAATGCACCTTCCCGTGAAGTGGAAAATCGATCTCTGAGCAATCGATTCAGCACCTTTACTTGGCACAGCGCCTTTGTTAAGTCATTCTTAGAGGTAAACAACTTTGGTAAGATATATCTTTTCGAGTCTTCTTAGCGGGCTAAGAGTGAGCCTTATCGGGAAACCCGGCCATGGTCTGTTATTAATAGATAACTATGCAGGAGGTAATGTGGGAAACAAGCCGAACTAATCGGTAAGTAATATTGAATTCAGGACTAAGATAGTTCCTCATTAGGTAATTAATAGTTACTGAATAAGACTGGTGTCACTAATAACTAATAAGTAACAAGGAAATATTATAAAGAATTACTAAATAATTACTAATCACAACATTAATATGTCCGAGATGTGAGAAAGTGTCTTTCTTTACTCTCAATGTGATCATAAAAGGCAGCCCTATTTACTTAGTCATTATGCAGGAACTTCTAGGGATCTGGGCCCAGTTTCCCGATAATGTAATAATACATAATTTTGTGTTAAACTATAATACAATATCATGTATTTTAGATTTAATCTCAGGATGTGTGCTTTTTTTGTATCAGACAAACTTTCTCTCATTAGCTATAGCCCAGGGTAGGGCTAGGCGATATGGCCAAAATGTCATATCCCAATATAGCTCATTTGATATCCCGATAACGATATACATAACGATATAGCAATTTTTCTGTTAATTCAGTTTATGAATAGTGATACAAAATTGCAATGTGGAAATGCAGTTTGAAATTATATATAAAACAAATAAAGGTAGGATGGACTACATTTTTATTTTATTCAGAACCTTTTTTTAAGTAAGACTGTTGGTAAAGATAACACCTGCCTAGGGATGTTAACCCATGACCGTTTGACTGATGGTTGACCATATCAACGTTAACCGATCAAAGTTGTCGGTTAAAAAAAAAAAGTGATCTCTAAATTAGGCTATTATAGACAGTGGACTAAACGCTACTACAATTAGCCATCGCATTCCAAAATCTTTTTGTGTGAAGTGAACATATCCCTCGCACTCAGTATTTCATAACTCGCCTGTTTGTACTTAATAAACCAATAAAAACATTTGGCGCATGCTCACAAGGTTTGCAAAAAGTAAACAGGCTAAAACACTGAAGGTTAGATTCAGGGCAGACGACAGTATGAAGCGTGCATTTCGATTAAGATGGGCTTACATTTGGAAATATATTACATCTTTATTTTCAATGCGATCAGCTTGTACCCAAACGATTTCGAAACTAAGGAGCCATTGTCCTCAGATTACAAACTTCTCCTCGGCGGCGCGTTTGCGGGACTCATGTTTCGCACTGTGGGGGATTTAAAAAAAGTGACGCGAGGGGAAGGGAGGTGGCAGCGCTAGGTGTGTGTGTGTGTGTGTGTGTGTGTGTGTGTGTGTGTGTGAGAGTGGGGCTGTTATTTCAAATAGCGAAGCATATTTTAAACTAATCGGTTAACCGGTTTCAACCGGCTAATGAGGGTCGGTGGTCGGTCAAGAAAATGTTTTCGCCATCCCTACACCTGCCATTAAAATATTTTAATATATGGCTATATGATGTGCCACGCGTAAAAGCCCGTTGCAGCGTCTGTGTCTGAAGTTTGTTCAGACTCTGGCATAATTACTCTGAGAATTACCCTGGTCTGAACCGCATCTACTACCGTCTTCCTCCATGTTTGTTGTTTATGTATTGCAGCGTACATGGGCATGCCGTGCATCTTGACGTAAAATTCTGCCGTAAACGCCTTATTGTGGTGTAAGCGATAGAGCCTTATATAAAATGATAGACATTTTCTATCGTCCAGACGATATATTTCGTCATATCGCCCAGCCCTAGCCCAGGGTGGTGATTTTTATAGAGCAAATGTACTGAAACATGCCAAACGTGTAATGTAGGCCAAATAATGTACGCTATTTAGGCTTAGGCTACGTGGTTGTGTTGAACGTGATTTTTCGTGTTCCAACTTTTGAAATTGTCCCGTAAAGTTAAGGGAACGACATAACCACGAATACTATGATAAAATGCCGCTCATTTCATCGTCCTCACAAGTAAGACGAATTCTGAACAGCGTAAGAGAAAGAAAGCCATGTAGGCCTACGTTGCAATATAGGGTAAAAAAAAAACTTTAGTTTGCAACTTTAGTTTAGTCACACATGCAAGTAAATTCTTAATATTGACAATTATTTAAAATTAGTTAATTTTTCCCTTTTTTTCTCCAACAGGGTGTGACCAAGATTTCCATTGATGCTTTGAGGTCATTGCAAAGTTTCTCATCCAAGCCAGTCAAAAAAAAAGCCATTTAAAGCTGCGAGCAGCAATGACGGGCCCAAGCCGGTGGCACCGCCACCCCGGTGGCTTCAGACAAATTGTGCACGACAGGCAAGACAGGATGCTCATTGATCACGCCTCTTGTGCAGTAGAAAATACAGAGCAGACTCCCCAGAACAATGTTCAATCTTTAATTGAGCTTGGTCTGGTGATAACTTATAAACTAGAAAATCATGTGAAATTGACTTTTTAAATCAATTAGATTTATATCAGTAAATAATTAATTTAAAGACATTTGTGTCTTTTCAAAAACAGCAAATGTATAGCCTTCTGTAAAGCCCATGTAAAGAAAACACACACACACACACACACACACACACACACACACACACACACACACACACACACACACACACACACACACACACACACACACGTTTGTTTTTGTGAATTGTGGGGACTCTCCATAGGCGTAATGGTTTTTATACTGTACAAACCGTATTTTCTATCCCCTTACACTACCCCTACCCCTAAACCTACCCATCACAGGAAACATTCTGCATTTTTACTTTTTCAAAAAAACTCATCCTGTATGATTTATAAGGATTTTGAAAAGTGGGGAAATGGGGTAATGTCCTTATATGTCACACTTTTCTGTAATACCTATGTCATACACATGTCTGTGATGATGAACACAGGGCTCATCATCACGTGAACGTCCGTTCACATTATTATTGTTTATTAGTTTCATAATTATAATTTGTCTTAAAGTCTTGGGTTCATTCCGAGTTGCTTAGCTGAGGGCAGCTATTGAACCCAGACTTTGTGGACTGTTATATTTTCTGTATTTAGTATTGTTTATAGTGTGATCAATGATATTCATGATTTGAATTGTGTTTAAATGTGAATGTGATAGCACTGTTGGTCTAAACCATTATTCTTGTGTTAGGGGTGTTAGCTGAGTCGACCCCCGTAGATGGTATGATCCATGAGTGTTTGGCGGGAAATTTGCTTACACAAGCCTGAGTGTTTGTAGGTTCAGGAAGTTGGGCCAGGGACAGCCCAAGGGCTGTAGCATGTATGGCTATGCAGTGAGGTGAGGCCTAATGCCTAGTTTGCTGTTCTCAGCATTTGTATTAATGTTTTGTGTTGTCTAATTTGAGTATTTTGTTTATTTCGTCATCTTTGTTTTGAATTTAATTTGGAGCACGTGTGTAGAGACAGCTGTCTGAATTAAACATCACTTGGACTGTAAGTTGGCCAGCGTTGTACTCCAATCATTTCATCAGTCCCCGGGCTTGCCGGCAAACAGGAACAACTCTACAAGGTAAACTGCAAACACCCAGCCCTTCACCCCTGGTGGGGTAAGCCATACCAACCCCAGGTGGCTGTGGTAGTTGTGGCTTTACGACACATGGTGGCAGCGGTGCTTCCAGGCCTTAAAGGGGAAAGGAGTACACAAGCAAGAAAACTAAGCAGTCACAGCTGTGCCTCGTTTAAAGGAAAGCAGCAGACGCTGATTTTCCGGCGAGTTCATAACAATCAATGCGGCCAAAGAAACAAGATGGGGCGAGGGGCAAAGACGACGGTAGACCAGCAGAGCAGCTTGAGGTGGCAAGTTCGTCTCTAGCACAGGATGAAATGGCGTCAGAGAGTACGTCAGGGCAGATTGCTGCAATGCTGCAAACTTTTCTACATAGTCAGCAACAAAGAGAAGACTGGCTGGAAAAGGAAGCGCAATGTAACGAGCACAAATATCGTGTACTTCAACATCAGTTTGTACAACTTCAGTCTGAGGTTCATCAAGAAAGGCAAGAACGACTGCTAGGAGGAACGTCAGAGGTGGGTGAGACACCAGCGGCTGCAGAGGGGCTTTCAGCTCCAATAGTTCGTACGAGACGACAACAAGAACAAAATGAAGGGACTACTTCAGCAGGGGCAGACGCAAGGGAAAGACAAGGTAACTGTTTAACAAGTTTTAACAGCCCTAGAATGCTCCCATGGTCAAGTGAAGAGGACATTGAGCATTATTTAATGACTTTTGAACGTATTGCTCAAGCGTGCAATTGGCCGAGACCAGACTGGGTGTTACATCTCTTACCGTTGCTAACAGGCAAGGCAAGAGCAGCTTATGTGGCCATGGAGCCTGATGATTCATTGAACTATGACTGCGTTAAACAAGTGATACTTGACAAGTTTGAAATTAACCCAGAAACATTCCGGCAACGGTTCAGAGCATTCAATGTACGCGACGATGAAACGCCACGAGAGCTGTATGTAAGACTTAAAGATCTGTATGAAAAGTGGATGGTCCCAGGGCGACGAACCAAACAAGAGATTGGTGATCAAATCGTGCTGGAACAGTTTCTCAAATTGCTGAATCCAGAAGTAAGGACGTGGGTAAAGCAGAATGGCCCTACTTCAAGCAAACAAGCAGCAGAACTGGCAGAGACCTCCATGGCGGCAAGGCGATCGTTACATCAGCCGAGACGGTGGCAAGGCGTCAACCACAGCGCAACCGGTAAGTCTGGGGATGCTAAGGGTGGTGGTCTGAGAAATTTTGATGATGATGATAGTCGAAAGGTACAAAGTAGTTCTGCACAGAGTAACAACAGGCAGGCAGGAGGTGTTAGCCAGTACAACAGACGGTCAGTAATTATATGTCATGCATGTGGCCAGCCAGGACATAAAAAACCTGATTGTCCGGTGCAGAATGTGTCTAATACGCGCCTGTGTTATGAGTTAAGATCTTCATTGAAGCTGAATGAGATTGAACTCAATACTGATACAATAGTTGAGGTGAAGATTGGAAACACAGTGTTTAAAGCATTGGTAGATTCAGGTTCAAGTCAGACATTAGTGAGACCAGAGTGTTTGGGAAAGTCAAATGTACTGAGACAGGATAAGCTGAGAGTCTGTTGTATTCATGGTGACGAAAAAGAGTATCCCAAAACCGAGATTGTGATGGCAATTGGAGGCCAGGCCTACAGTTTGATTGTGGGTGTAGTTGACAAAGCACCTTACCCAGTGATATTAGGCAGAGATGTACCGGTGTTGGTGGATTTGTTGCAGAGTGACAAAAGGGTAGCGGAGGCTATGGTTGTAACAAGAGCACAGGCTAAACAAGAAGAGTCCAGTAAACAGCTTTTACAGGATTTACCTTTTAAATTTGGTTGCTAAAGATAGAAAATCTAAGAGGGAGAAATGTCATGATAAAGTTGTGGGTACGGAAGTGAGGGAAACTGTGCCAAAACCAAATACTGATGAGCTTGAGCAAATTCCTCATGATATTGTGCAGTTACAAAGGCAGGATGAAACTTTGAAACCATTGTTTGAGAAAGCTAAAACCAGTAATACAGCATCAACATTAATTCAGAAAGATCAGCTGAGGGTTAAAGATGACAAGTTGTATTTGGCGAGTGCGGAATGTGAGAGATTGGTAGTACCGGAGGCGATGAGGTTTAAGGTATTACAATTGGGGCATTCAGTGCCATTGGCAGGACATTTAGGTCAACAGAAAACGCTGTCTAGAATTGCTAGCCGGTTTTATTGGCCCAAACTTTATACGGATGTTGTTGATTATTGTAAATCATGCCCAGAATGTCAGTTGGTGAGGCCAGCTAGAAAGAGTGACAGAGCACCTCTGGTAAGCTTGCCTATCATTGACATACCCTTTTCTCGTATTGCAATGGACATTGTAGGCCCTTTGGAAAGGAGTAGAGTGGGTAATAGGTACATATTGGTAGTTGCAGATTACGCTACTCGTTATCCCGAGGTGTTCCCTCTCAGAAACATCAAGACAAGGCAGGTGGTGAATGCACTGGTTCAACTGTTTTCTCGGGTAGGATTGCCTAAAGAGATAATCACAGATCAGGGCACTAACTTTACATCTAGGTTAATGAAACAAGTTTGCTCAATGTTACGCATACATCCGATACAGACCACTCCTTATCATCCTCAGACTGACGGTATGGTGGAGAGATTCAATCAGACATTGAAGTCAATGCTACGCAAGTTTGTGTCTGATACAGGTGCGGATTGGGACCAGTGGTTTCCATATTTAATGTTCGCTTACCGTGAAGTTCCACAGTCATCAACAGGCTTTTCACCATTTGAGATGCTATATGGACGTCAAGTTCGTGGACCGTTGGATGTGCTAAAAGAGGCTTGGGAAGGAGGTAATGCATGTGAGCAAACAAACATTCTGTCATATGTTATGAAGATGAGAGAGAAATTGGACTCGATGACGGAGGTAGTGAGGGCTAACATGACACAAGCACAGCAGCAGCAAAAACACTGGTACGACCAGTCAAGTAGGAAAAGGATGCTGATGCCAGGTCAGAAGGTACTGTTATTACTTCCTACTTCTAAAAGTTCACTGTTGGCTAAATGGCAAGGACCATATGAAGTGCTTAGAAAGCTAAGTCACACGAACTATGAGATCTCTGTACCTGATCGTAAGAAAAAGTCTCAAATTTTTCACATTAATCTTTTGAGGCCTTGGAACGAGAGAAAGGGTTCGTGGTCAGAGCTGTTGTGGGCGAGGAAAGTGGAGGACGAAGAGGAGTTGGAGGAACAATATTTTCCGGTAAATCCAAAGCCAACTTTCCCACTGATAGACCACCTATCACCTAAGCAGCAAAAAGAGTTCCAGAACCTGGTATCGGGGGGTCTCTTTTCAGACAAGCCAGGAAAAACAACACTTTTGTACCATAATATTCGTCTGTTAGCAACAGAGCCGATCAGGCAAACACACTGCAGAGTACCAGCACGCCTGATTCCAGCCCTTAAAGAGGAAGTGCAAGTGATGCTGGAGTCGGACATCATTGAGCCTTCAACAAGCGAGTGGTGTAGCCCAGTCGTACTGGTGCCAAAGAAAGACGGAACGCTCAGATTCTGCGTGGACTTCTCAAAACTGAATGCGGTATCAGCTTTTGATCCGTACCCGATGCCAAGAGTCGACGAGCTGATCGAACGACTAGGCAAAGCTAAGTATTTGACGACTTTAGATCTGTGTAAAGGTTATTGGCAAGTGCCATTGTCTGATTCTGCTAAGAACTTGACTGCTTTTCGTGTTCCGGCAGGGCTATTTCATTTCAAGTACATGCCATTTGGTCTGCACGGGGCCGCAGCAACCTTTCAACGCCTGGTTGATCAAGTGTTACGGGGTCTGGACAGTTTTGCAGCAGCGTACATTGACGACATTGTCATCTTCAGTGAGTCCTGGGAACAGCACCTGGGGCACCTGGCAAAGGTGTTTGAAAGAATTCAACAGGCGGTAAACTCAAAGAAATGCCAGATTGCTAAAGAGGAAGTTTCTTTCTTGGGCTATGTTGCTGGAGGAGGATCAGTGAGGCCTCAAGTGGACAAACTACAAGCAATTTTGGCATGTGCACCGCCAGCAACGAAGAAAAGTGTCAGGTCATTTTTGGGCTTGATAGGTTGGTACAGAAGGTTTATACCTAACTTTGCCAGCAGAGCTGCTCCGTTGACTGATCTTACAAAAAAAAGCAGTTCCACTAAAGTCAAATGGACATCCGAATGCGAACGTGCTTTTAAAGACCTTAAGACTTGTTTGTGTAAAGACCCCGTTTTGCAGAGTCCGAACTTTGATTGTCCTTTTGTGGTACAAACAGATGCATCTGAGCTAGGACTGGGTGCAGTACTGCTACAGGGTGAAGGGGAAGATCGCCATCCTGTGCAGTACATAAGCAGAAAGCTTTTTCCTCGAGAGACTAAGTATTCCACAATTGAGAAAGAGGCTCTAGCCATCAAATGGGCCTTGGACACTTAAAGGTACTATCGGATTGGTAAAGACTTTGTGCTTGAGACAGACCATAGAGCTTTGCAATGGCTCGGAAGAATGAGAGACACTAATGCAATAATAACACGATGGTATTTATCCCTTCAACCTTTTAAATTTGAAATCCAGTATAGACCAGGAGTGTTGAATGTTATGGCAGACTTTTTGTCACGTCACTCCTGAGGTCGTGACTGTTTAGAGGGAGGGGGGTGTGTGATGATGAACACAGGGCTCATAATCACGTGAACGTCCGTTCACATTATTATTGTTTATTAGTTTCATAATTATAATTTGTCTTAAAGTCTTGGGTTCATTCCGAGTTGCTTAGCTGAGGGCAGCTATTGAACCCAGACTTTGTGGACTGTTATATTTTCTTTATTTAGTATTGTTTATAGTGTGATCAATGATATTCATGATTTGAATTGTGTTTTAATGTGAATGTGATAGCACTGTTGGTCTAAACCATTATTCTTGTGTTAGGGGTGTTAGCTGAGTCGACCCCCGTAGATGGTATGATCCATGAGTGTTTGGCGGGAAATTTTCTTACACAAGCCTGAAGCTGTGTCCCAAAGTGAAGTGCGCGCACTTCGAAGGCCGCATTTGAAGTGCGATTACGTCATACCTGCACTACGAAGACTGTCCCAAAGTGAAGGCTGCACCCTCTGAAGGCCGCATTTGAAGTGCGATTACGTCACAGCGGCACTACGTAGGCTGTCCCAAAGGGAGAGCTGCACCTCTGAAGGCCGCATTTGAAGTGCGATTGCGTCACAGCGGTGCGACGAAGGCTGCCGCAATTCATGAGCGACTTCAAAATGCACCCTTCGGTTCTCAGGCAAAGGAAGGGTACAGCAGATGGGACCTTCCCATAACTTCGCACCCTTCCCTATCCCAGAATTCATAGCACACTGGTGACTACAGGATTTGACTGGTCCACATTCCCGTGGCACTCGATCAGATTCCAGTTAAAGACGGTAGCGGTCGGTAACTCAAGTGTAGCCTGGGTACTATTGAACACAACAGCGCAAGCGCTAGAAGTAAATAAAACGTCCAACGTTAGTGCATTCACACAGTTCCCAGTTCTCTGCCCTGAGCAAGATGAACTTTAATTTCCCCAATTTTTAAATGCTATTCATTTCTCAACCATTATCTCAAGAAGATGAATCAGTCCTATCACCCTTTTCGCTGTTTCTTTCTTTTTTTCCCATACACTTTCTTTAAATAGCCTTCAAAATATAATCTGCGCGGGGCTGTATTCGTCCTGCTCCCGCTATTCCGCACCGCACCATTCCGCTCGCGCAAAATTCACTCCGTGCTCATCCGCTATAAATTATTTTATTCCCGACCCGACTGATCCAGCTAATTTTAGATTTTGTTTCCAGAATCTATCTTTTAAATTTCCCTTACAGAAAGAGAGACACTGGATAGGAATTGTCCGTGCAATCATTTATTTTTCTTACAGCCTGTAAACACCGTAACTAAAACAAATATCACAGAAAAATAGGCTAAATCAAATGTGACATCTGTCACTCAGAATTATAAGAAAAAATACAACAAACGAAAACTGCTGACTTAGATGCTAAAATAAAGTTTATATAGGCTATATGAATGAATGTTCACTGACGACGGTCAACATCAATCTTCCAAAGGCTGAATGCGTGGCCGACACAGAACTATTTAAATGGCTAGCTTATTATTTTTTATGCTAAATTAATTTATTTGTAAATTAAATGAACTGCTGTCTATTGTTCATTTTCGTTAACTTCAAACGTAGGCTAAATTAAAGAGAAGTGTTTTTTCTATAGCCTAGCTATTGTTTATTTTTGTAATGCACGTTATAATTTGTAGCTGCATTAAACACATTTATGTTTATACATATATTTTCTTGTCATGTAATTTAAAATGTGTAAATGAAAATAAATTGGTCTATTAGCCTACGTAGGCTTTTTACAATATTATAGACCAATAAAATAACTTAGGCTAAGTTTAACATTAGAAACAACACATTTTTATTATCAGCCAAACCAGAAGAAAACACTTTTCTACACTTTCATTGTGCTGAGCGGGAGAAGCTGGAGCTGGACCGGGATGGGGAATAATGCTCAATAGAGACTCTGGGATGAGTGCATATTTCCACTGTCCGCAGCTTTGCGGGGCCGAATCGGTTGACGGCTGCATGGCATGCCATAAAAAATGCATCTGAGATGATGAGTTGAATAAAAATAAGTAGGCCTACTTAAAAAAAAAAAAAAAAAAACTTGGACGTAGATAGGCTAAATGTTTAAAATATATTGTAACAGTTACATTTAACATAATAAATAAACTGTTAGCTAATATTTGCAATTTGACAATATTTAACCGGCTACATATTTACATGCTTATGGTCCAGCCCATGTCAAAACCCAATAGAAAGCTCAAAAAAAGTATATATATATATATATATATATATATATATATATATATATATATATATATATATATATATATATATATATAAGTAGTAGTATATGCTCCATTTCTCTTTTTAAAATCTCCTCACGAACGTCCGCTGTCAGTTGTCAGAACCTGCTAGTCCATTAACGGCGCTTGGTTCATTGTTGCCAAGTCTGGAATGGGGTTGCATTTAGGCTACTGTTGCTTTGGGGTGTTTGTAGCCTATAGTCCACAGGTTAAGTTGTCTTTACTTAAGCAATATTTCTACTGCCCGCGCCCCGCATTTTGGGATATTTTGGCCCATTCTGGCTGTGATTCCGATACTTTTGAATAACAATTGTAGGGGGTTTATTATTCAGACCTGGCAACCCAGTCCCTCGGTTCGCCCTTCGTGCACTTTGAAGGCGTGGCCTGGTCTGGCCTTCGAAGTGCATGGCCTTCGAAGTGCGCACCCTTCACTTTGGGACACAGCTTGAGTGTTTGTAGGTTCAGGAAGTGGGGCCAGGGACAGCCCAAGGGCTGTAGCATGTATGGCTATGCAGTGAGGTGAGGCCTAATGCCTAGTTTGCTGTTCTCAGCATTTGTATTAATGTTTTGTGTTGTCTAATTTGAGTATTTTGTTTATTTCGTCATCTTTGTTTTGAATTTAATTTGGAGCACGTGTGTAAAGACAGCTGTCTGAATTAAACATCACTTGGACTGTAAGTTGGCCAGCGTTGTACTCCAATCATTTCATCAGTCCCCGGGCTTGCCGGCAAACAGGAACAACTCTACAAGGTAAACTGCAAACACCCAGCCCTTCACCCCTGGTGGGGTAAGCCATACCAACCCCAGGTGGCTGTGGTAGTTGTGGCTTTACGACAGTCATTATACACATTTTTGTCCTGATATGTCACAAAAACAAGCGCACACACACACACACACGCACGCACGCACGCACGCACGCACGCACGCACGCAATTTCAATCATGCCAAGTCTCAAAAACACCCAAAAAGATAATTAAACTTTGACACTTTGCCATAGAAACAGTATATAAAATATCAGGAATCCATTCGTATATCTATATATGTCATGTTTTCACATTATACTGATGAAGTTTGAAGTAAATCTGGTGAAAGTAAGGCAGTGATTCAAAACATTTTCAAAAAGTGACACACATCCTGCTGCCAGTTGGTGACACTATAACTTTGACTGAATATTGGCATGTAGATGTCTTCAGGCCAGGACTCTTGTCAAACATGTGAAGTTTGAGGCAGATCGGACATCGTATGCCTGAGTTACAATAACTTCCTGTGTCATGGCGAAACATCAACATTTGTGAGGCCGCCACGGAAACACCCTTCAGTGAAATCTCGAGATCTTCAAAATGTAACGCCACAAAGGCCTTTAAATTAGACTGTGCAAATATGAAGTTGATATGATTAAATCTCTAGGAGGAGTTTGTTGAAGTACAACATCTGGTAATGGCAAAAACTGCACCAATTTTCCAAAGAAAATTCAAAATATCTCAATTCCTGTTGGTTTTTCAGATTTGGCGCCCAGGTTTTTTTTTGTAGGTATTGGGCTGTTGAATGCGTCTACCAAATTTTCATTTTCATACATGAAACTAGAGGTCTTCACGGGGCACCTGAGACCCGTGGACCCGGGATCCGACCCGGGACCCGTACGGGTTCGGGTCTATTTTTTAAATGGTCAGCCGGGTCCGGGTTGGGTCCTAATCTATTACTTCGGTTCCCGGGTCTGTTAACGTTGTAGCCTATGTAATACGTCAATCGGACTCGGAGAACACCTTGCCGTGAGAGTCAGCGCGGCTTGTGTGTTTTGTGTAACTTACAAATTGCTAAATTAGGATAAGAAAAGTGTGAGCCGGGAAATGAGGTTTAGAAATACACAACAACAACAAAAACACGAGCGCTCGCTCTCTCGCGCGCGCGTGCTCTCTCAGCCTTTTAGAAAGCGGGCAGATTTAATTCATGCGCACGGTAATAATGTACTCAAGAATATATTTCAAATCAGCAACAAGACCTCAGGTGAACTGTCACATAAATGTTTTCTGTGATGCTCAAATTGCGTAAAAAAGGCTCATATTTCAGGTTGCTCCAGCTGAGCGCCAGTGCAGTCTCAAGCGCGTGTCATGTTTCTATGGCAACCCGAGCTTCCGCAGACCGCAGTGACTGTAATGACTTTAAAAATAATATGAATGAACCGTCTTGTTTAATCTTAAAGTTCTGCTAGTCAGACTCAGAGAGATTATGGCAAATAAATAATGGTAACGCAAGCGGCCATGGCACTAAACGAGCAATAGTTATTAGTTCAAAAGGGCAAACAGTCAAAGTTATTATGCGAATTAACTCATAAATCCGTCACTGTGAAATAAAATTGACTTTTACAGCTGAAATGAGTGAATTAAGCATGCTTGGAACAATTAATGAGGAAAATTGTAATACATCACAATCAAGGTAAAAGGGAGACAACGGCTATATCGTTAGGTAGGCTGAGACAAAGTTATTTTTCGCAGCTTGTTCATTAACTTGTTAACAGCAGTATATTGTGTAATATGAGACAATCGGGTCCAGTCACGTCTGTGTCTTCCCGGCGGGTTCGGTTCCAGCTATCAACTAATAGACGGGTCCATGTCGGTTCCGGGTAATATTTTTTTGGCATTTTTCGGATCTGCACGGGTCCGGGTCCAGTTTTTGAAATAATAGACGGGTCCGGGTCGGGTCTGTGTTTAACATTGCGGGTCTCTTCGGGTTCGGGTGCAAATTTTTGGACCCGTGAAGACCTCTACATGAAACGTAGTGCGAATGACGCTTAATTTAAATTTTGTTGGTGCCGCTATCGAACCAAAGTTTTATGAGTTTTCATGCGTGTTTAGGCCCTCAAAAATGTAATTCATTTGGGAGAAGAAGAATGATGGACTGAGGAATTAAAATAAGGTCCTCACACCTTAAGCCCTAAATATCAGACTTCCTGTTGGTCAGAGCTAATGACTGTAAATTAGAAAGCTGTCCGGTAATAATATATATACAGAGTTTGGTGACTGAAGATAAAACTACCCCCCCCCCACACTTTTGACAAAAGATTGCATTACTTTTGTCAAAAGATGGCGCTACTAAGCTCCTCCACCACACCCGTTTTTAGGTCTTTGCTCATATCTACTGGACAGAATGTTTGATGTGTGTGTCAAGTTTCGGGTAATTTAAAGCATTTTAAGAGTCTCAAAAGCAGCAAAAAAGAATGTTAAAGTTTGATGTGTTGCTGTGGCAACAGTATTTACAATATCAATAAGTGCTTACCAGCTTTATATCTGCTATGTTTTGCCATTTTACTGATGAAGTTTGAAGTAAATCGGGTAAAAAAAAGATCGTGATTTCAAAGTATTTTGAAAGTGACACACTTCCTGCTGCCAGTTGGTGGTGCTATACTCTATACTTTGACTCACAATAGTCACATCCATGTGATCGGCCTCTTACAACGAACACACAGCTGAAGTTTCATCCCAATCAGTCAATGTATACAGAATTTATAACACACTTCCTGTTTCCCATTTCTCGCCATAAATTTGTCTCCTTGCCACGGCCAAGCCGTTTGAGATATCAAAAGTCTGCTCGCAATTTAGCATCCTCAATGTCCTGACTTCATGCTGACCGAGTTTGGCACTGACCTGGTCAATCACCTAGGAGGAGTATGTTAAATTCCAGAGCATGCATTTTCTGAACAACCCATAATAGCTCACTTCCTGTTGGGCTGACGCATTACTTAGAACACGAAAGTTGTTTGGCCCGATGAGATCTATATGTGTACCGAGTTTCATACATCTACATGCAAGTGTGTTTGATTTATGGACCAAGTTTTCAGACCCCAATTGAAGTGGTGCTGTCGAGCCCCCCTGCCACGCCCGGGTACAAGCTTTAGTCCGGCCCTGATGGCAGCAGATTCCGATGTGTGTGCAAAGTTTCAAGAGTTTTCCAGCATGATAAGGCCCCCGAAAGTGCCCGAATAGTCGAAAAAACTAAATTGTCCTTAGAAGAACAATAGGGCTCTGCGCCCTTTCAGGGCTTGGGCCCTAATTATACAGGATTTGAACAACACGAGGGCGAGTAAATGATGACAGAACTTTCCTTTTTGGTGAACTATGCCTTTACCAGCTAAAAAACTGACAAGTAGCAAGAATGCTCCACTGTATCTACTTTGACCGTGTGTGTATTTTCAAAACTAAAGGTGCATTAAAGACATTAAAGAAAAGTTACAAGGGCTTTGGTCATTTTTTTTTTTTTTTAAGAAATTTGAAATGAATTCTTATGAAAATGTATTGTTTGTATGACAAATGTTATAAATGCAGATGAGGATTTTTTTTAATCTTCGCTATAACATGTTGTAACTAGTTCCACCACTGCAATTTCTAGTAACAATTAAAACCATTTAAAAATAAAACCTCTAATTAAAATGTTTTAGTTGAATTAATTATAAAAACGGGTTGAGTAAACGTACATTTTAAAGTGTAAATCATGTTTGAGCCAACTAAAAATTATTAATTCAATTAACTTTAAAAATAATTGAGCAAACGTACATCTTAATGTTGAAGTCAAGTTTGAGCCAATTAAAAAATATTTATTCAGGTAACAATTTCTAGAACGAAATTGAGTGAACGTAAAAAATCTGTGGAACTAGTTACTAAATAATAATTAGTTGAAAGCACTTGAAATTTTTTACAGTGTATGCATGTGAACTGAAACGTTTTTAACACACACACATTCACTTCTGAGAACTGGAGCAAACTATAATCATGATCTGGTGCTTCAATGACTTCTGTCCAATCAAAAGCTCTGAACAATGAGAAAGTCCCTCCCCTTAAACCACATGACACTGACTAGAAGCAAAAGACTATTGGACATTTCTAGAAGGGACAAACGTTTGACACGTTCAACCCAAACTTCCTGTTTCAAAGGGAAATATGTGAGTGCAGGACAGAAGGAAGTGTTGATCAGCCGCTCATGAGGCCTTTAGTAAAACATCAGAGTGTTTGTAATGTGAATGTAACAGAGACTCACCGTGAATCATGAGCAGAAAGATCAGAGGAAGAGGAGGAGCCATTCTGACCGACATCAGCATAAAATACATCTATAATACAGCATTAAACATCACTCATATACTCATAAACAGTGTGTGTTCATCACCCTAAACAGCTCTTAGTGTTAGTGAGATCTTTGCACATCTGGAGATTATTAATGCTCAACATCAGTGTGTGTGAATGAACTGATCATTAGATGAACAGAAGATATTTCTCATGTCAGGAATCATGTGTTATATGAGCTTCATCTATAGAAATAATCATCAGTTTTCATTTAAGTAAGAGTGTGTTTGTCTTACCGTGTTGAAGCTCATCAGATCAACAGCAACTGAACAACTGACGGTTTAACACATGCTCTTTCAGCTTCAGGCTGATGTGTGTGGTTAACACTGTTTATCTAAAGCCCAGTAGTGGAAATATCAGTCCCTCCCTCAACAAGAGAACAACATGACTGAACTAAAACTAACTGAAGAGCATTAATGATCTTTTCTCTAAGCTGAAGATGAATGATAGTGATTGAGAGGTGAGGATCATCAGGGTTAATGTCAGTCACAGGAGATGTGACCTCTGGTGGAAGTTTAAGGGTTTGAACAAGCACATATGAGATATGTCTAACAGCAGAACAACAACACTCTCCAGTCTATGAGCAATCAAACTCAGCCATCCTGAAGGAAATCTCAGTTCCCCTATTGCTCTGCGAGGAAGCTCCCTGAGGAGTCGTGAGTGAGGATCCAAGCCTCCTTGACTCCGTTCCATCGCATCCGGAAGTGGAGCTAAGACGCGAGGACATGAAATGAGGATACTCACATAAGAAATGAGAAACACCCTTTAAGTAGTCTCGCATAGCCGGAGCTTCAGACTGACGGCAGAACGTCTGGACTCTATCACAGCTTTAATTGGTCAAGGGCTGCCCTAGAGGACGTTTGACTGACATGTTACGCAACCAATCACAGTTTGTTTTGTCACGTCTCATGTTCAAAATACAGCATTTAGTTGATTCTGGTAAATGCTCATTGTCATGGATGGAAACACGTCTCACTGACATCCTGTAGAATTCAACCAATCAGACAGCGACTTTGAAACCCCTGAAGTGTTTCCAGTTAAGTTTGCCATAAGCACCAAACGTTCAGCCAACGTGCATGTGTCATCTAAAGCTGAGACTACCCTTTAAGAGACAGATCAACCACATGTTCTTACAGTAATGTTGTTTAAATTTAAGACAAATCACATGCACATCCACATACTGGCCATTAATAACACATTTATTGCAAAATAAAATATTAGGACATTTAAATAAAAATATTTGTACCAAGATGTAAAAATATTGATATTAGAAAATTACATTTTCTATCGTGAATATTAATAAAATAAAATAAACTACCAACAACATAAAATGTGCGTATTTGCACTTTTGTAAAGATTTTTTACAGTTTCTTACATGTACAATACTTTTTACAGACCACTCACTTCATTTTCAACTATTTATAATAATATTAATAATTTGTTACATTTATATAGCGCTTTTCAAGGCACTCAAATCGCTTTACATAGAAGGGGGGGATCTTCTTAACCACCTGGATGATGCGACGGCAGCCATATTGCGCCCGCTTATGGTGGAGAGGAGACTAAAGTGATGAAGCCATCCGTGTATGGGGATTATTAGGAGCCCATGATGGACAAAGGCCATTGCGCAAATTTCCTACTCTTTTTCAGAAGGACATTTTTAAAGGGGTCATATATTGGTACATGTACCTTTACAAGCTGATTGTATGGAAATGTGTGTTGACAGTGCCTGTACACAACCATCCTATAAGGATAAAAATCCTTTTTTTTAATCTCCTTATTAGTTTTACCCTCTCTCAAATCGTGTGACATTACATGAACGGACGCCCCTCCCATGACTGTTGATTAACAAGCAGCGTTTCAACTCAGACCTGCCCTCACTGAGCTTATTATAGTCCACCATTGTATACGAAGAGCGGGCACGTGCAGAGGGGTGATCTTTGGGTGCTCGAGCCCCTGCCCTTTTTCATAATAAATCAAAAGTGCCTCTCTCAGACAAATATCGATGATAATATTGGTGGTCAATAAAACAAAATAAATTGGACTTATAATAACATGACAATGTGTAAAATAGTAACGAGAAGCTCAAAAGTTGGAAAATGTCTGTTTATTTTTCTTATCAGAGGCGTTGCCATAACACGTTGCTCTGGATTGCGTGCGTTTTACTGGCTGATTTTCCACAGTCTGTTCGGAAACGGCTGCAGCCATATATGGTTCTTTCAGGGAGTGTCTGTGGCTTTACGGAGAAAAAGTAAACCCAAATTTTTTTTTCATAAATAATCAAAGCTAATGTGTTAATGTCTGTTGTGCACTACGGTGTCCACGGAGTGTTTTGACCTGACGTGGTGAGGCTATCCTAAGCGCCCTCCCAAGCCTGTTGGCTCGTCTACTTCGGTGGCATAGTCCAGCACTGCTACGGGCGAGGACTGCGGCCAACAGTTCTTGGCCATCCCCAGAGGCAGGCTGAGGCCATCAAACACTTACTGCCCCGGCGGCCCGCTGCTGCACCTAAAGCGCCGCCGGCACAGTTGCCTCAGCCTCCTCGCCGCTTGGCCACCGTAGCAGCCTTCACTCGGGCCACGCCGCAGAGTGTGCCACAGGAAGCCGCCCCAGTCCGCGCCAGCCCCGCAGACTGCTGAACGCCAGGCTAAGCGGCACTCTACATCTTACATCCTCCTCGTGCTCCTCTCGTATACTCTTGGGACCTCTCAGTAATTTTAAGTGCACTGCAGAGGGCCCCATTTGAGCCTTTGCGGTCAGTAGATATTAAGTTCTTGTCTATGAAGACAGCGCTCCTGACCGCATTGGCCTCCATCAAGAGACCTGCAGGCATTTTTGGTTGACGAAGAGTGCCTGGAATTTGGGCCGGGTGACTCTCACGTGATCCTGAGACCCAGGCCTGGATATGTGCCCAAGGTTCCCACCACTCCGTTCAGAGACCAGGTGGTGAACCTGCAAGCGCTGCCCTTGGAGGAGGCAGACCCAGCCTTGGCACTGCTCTATCCAGTAATCGCTCTCAGCGCTTACGTAGAAAGGACATGGTGTTTCAGGACCTCAGACCAGCTCTTTGTCTGTTATGGTGGGAAGCTGAAGGGAAGGCTCTCTCAAAGCAAAGGTTGTCTCACTGGATAGTAAACACCATCGTTTTGGCACATCAGCAGAAGGGTCACCCATGCCCCCTTGGAGTTAGGGCACACTCCACTCGGAGTGTGGCCTCCTCTTGGGCTTTAGGGCATGGCGCTCCGCTAATCTGCAGAGCTGCAGGCTCTGCGACATCGAACATATTCGCCAGATTTTACAATCTCTGAGTGGAAGCCTGTATCCGACTATGTACTCGCCTCTACAAGTGGCCGGTAATGGATTGGCTCAGGTGTTTTCACTTTACTAGCTTCTCCGAAAGCCCTGAGCTCCTCCAACACTGATGAAGCCGACGCCAGTAAGTCTGCCCTATTCAGCCCAGACACTCATGTCCGGCCTCGTGCTCCATGTGCATGGTTCCCCCTCCGGCGACCCCCAAATGTGTATTTCCACCATAAGCCTCCCTCGAGCGGATGTCTTCCCTTGGCAAGCTTGTTCCCATGGCTGGTACCCCAGTGATCTTCCTTATGCAGTCATAGGTGTATTCTTAAGTCCTCCCTACGGGTAGGCATTTGGGCTCATATCTCCACCTGGAATATGCCTCCCAGTGTACCTTTGTATCTCCTGTGTTAAGTGGAGGCCTTCGGCAGTACTAGTCTTACGCCAGGGCACTCACGCTTGCACAGGGCACTGGAAGACAGCTGAGTGGTGTGTCTATATTGGGACCCCCATTCGTCAGTCACTGACATTACTCGGAGTGACTGAAAGAATGGGAACGTCTCGGTTACGTATGTCACCCTCGTTCCCTGAGGAGGGAATGGAGACATAACGTCAGTGACTGACGAATGGGGGTTTCGCCTAGAAGTCAATCATCTTCGAGATCTTAGAAAGCGCCCAATGGCAGTGCCAATGCCATGGGCATGCGAGATTTGCATGCATGACTCTGTCTACCCACGTGAGTATATTAGCAATTAGCTGGCATGATCGCATTATGTTACCTGCTGAGGAGCCAAGACTGAACTCTCGGCCGTTCCAGCGGTACAGCAGATTTGGCAGAGGGACGTTACATCTCCATTCCCTGAGATGGTACAGTTCAACTCCGGATTTGTAGCACGTCTAATGCTGAAAAATAAAGCGGTTCCAGCGATTAAGATTCATGGTTTTATGTTGGAAGCAGGTGGTGAGTAAAACTGCTTCAAATGCCTTTGTGTTGTTAGGTATCGACTCGTTCCTTCAAATGTATATAGCATTCAAACTATTCCATTGTTTTCTGTGTAAACACACTAGTCTGATGTGTAAAACCATTCTACTTGCTACTGCTAACAGTAAAATGGCACACAATAGTTCATAAACCGAATTATATCCTTATAAACCACGAGTGAGCACACAAATGTTGTAATCTCAATGGTTTATTTAGGATAACGTTTGGATGTCAGAGCTTTCAGATGCTCTCAATGGAATAGCTGCGTGCGCTCGTGATTTTTTAGCTCCACCCACACGATATGCCTCCAGCCACTCGTTTTTTTTTTTTTTTTTTTTTCAGAAAGACTCGGTACAGCCTACAGACTTTTCGGAGAAATGAAGGATGCAATAAAAATGATGCAATGAGGATGCCACCCAGTTTCCCACTAGAAGAAGCCACAGGATAAGGTATCTATTAAGCCCAATCTTTTTCTATAGGTTTCCATCCATTTGAATGGATATAAATGCATTTAGTTTATTTGAATAACTAAAGTGTACTGACAGTAAAATATGTGAAATGCTTTTAGAAAAGGTCTACAAGGTGGAGATACGAGGCTATGAAATCACACAAACAAACTGAGAAACTGCTTTTTCTGAGAGCTGTGACCTCCATTACACCCTCTACTCACAATCTAGTAACATAATTGCACTTTAGCTGTAATTGCTGATGTTTGTGGCTGTTTATTGTTGTCTGATTTAAGTTTAGTGTTTCTTTAGGTCTTTAACCGAGATTCACCAGACATAATTTTGTTGTACTGTACAATGACAAAGTATGTAGTAAAAATTAAAACATTGTCAAGTTGCTAGACACAATTAAATATAATGTTGTCCATTTAACATGAAGAGACATTTTTATGTTTCACTACATTATAACATTTCTATAAAGACATTTATTGCTGTGGTATGAATAATGAAACAAACACGTGTGTTAAACTGCAAACATAAGGTTATGAGACAAACTACATAAAGAAATAAGTAATATAAATGAAAAGAGTCTTAAGATGATGCTTCAGATAAATAAGGTTGAGCTGCAAATGATCTTCACATTTAATTGAAATTGCCCTGTGACATCCATCCTGACATGTCTATCAAGAGAGAAGAGAGAAGCTTAAGGATCACAAGAGTTTAAGACAATTCAACAATCAAATACATTATGAATATTTCATGCACATGCAATTATATTACATTAGGAACATCTCTACAATTATTAACCCGAAAAAAAAAGCTATGCTTGACATGTGTAAGTTTTCATAATTTCTAATTACAATGAATAATGTTCAATCTCTAACTAGCGAGATTCTGAATAATTGGAGACAGAACCTTTGTAGTACTCCACTCCACCGTTGAGAAATATAAATGTTGTGCTTTTTGTCCAAAAAAGCCACAGCTCTGCGTTTACTTGCATTTGTTTATAGAGCGGTCTTGCCCGGATCAAGATGGTGGACTCGTGGCATGCAGTAAGCCAGTCTATGTATTTATTATGTCTATGGTTGGAACTTGGAACTGGTTTAATTGTGGAGTTGTACATCTAGAGCATTATTTTTATTAAAAAAAAATGTATTTGAAACATGAACCATACTGATAAAACCACCGATCATCACAGAGCCGCGCGTCCCGATAGCAGGGTTAACATCAATGCTACTCTTGACGCCTCAGTAGCGAATGTACGTGGCTGTAAAGAGAAGAACACTGAACATCATACAAAGATCAGGCTCACCCGCAGACCTCTCTGGTGTGGGAATGCACGGCTCGTGCTGGCAGCTGGTGTTGACTGGTTAAGGGAAAACCACGGTTGGGACTGGCGCAGTGGGTGAAGTCAGCTGTCGAACTTGAGTGGCGAGCTCGGACACCTGTGTCATAAACGCCTCCACCACTCGCGTGATAGCAAGTACCTGTTCATCCTGTTGACCCATACACTTCTGGGTATTGGAGAGATATTCTTGTAATTCTGCTGTCCTCACAGGATCCATGTTGGTCGATCGTTATGTCACGCCAGATGAAAACAGATGGGGATCCAATAGTGAGTGCAAAATATCTCTTTATTACTGACATAGACCAGAGAGTGACAAGAAGCAGAAACTCAAAGTCTAGAGAACTCATGGCAGGCAGACGATGTCAGGAGATCCTAGACAGTGCAGCATACGTGACACAGGGACGCAATGGGCAAGGACCAGGCAACGGGAAATCCAGGATGGAAGAAGCCACACACACGACAGCAGGAAGACGACAGCAGGAAGACGACTGCACACGAGGAAACACATGGGGACAACTGCAACGATCGACAAACACAGACTGCAGGTGAGCCAATGAAATAGGCAGGTGAGATGAGGTGCAGCTGGTGAATAATTGCAGTGATTAGTGACCACGCCTCCAACACAACCAAACACACATCACAGAATGAGTCAGTGAATCCATGAACCGTGACATATTGTCTCTGTGTAAACTACAAAATTTGAACATGGTGACATCATGCACATGCGTATTACTAACTCAGTCTATAGGCAAATAGTCTTTCTTTACAGAATGAAATCAACTACTGCCCTAGCAGCAGAATACAACGTTTTTAATCCTGTTTGCAGATCTGTGTGAACAGAGATCGTTTTAACAATATTTCCTTTGTACGCAAAAAACGCCACGATTCAAAAACATCAAACTAATGTAAAATAATGTTTACATAATCTGGAGCTAGTCGTCACACTTTTACTCTGGTGAATAATTCTCATGGAATGTTTATTTGAATTAACTTTCTGTACAGATACACACTTTAAAGTCTTAGATATAAGTCTAGTGAACTATATAATCTGCCTTCAGTATATAGTTATCTGTTGTGTAGCAGTGTGTAACAAAGATGATTCTGATCTAGGTGTTTGTATCCAAAAAAAAAAAAAAAAAAAAAACACTGCAAGAGAAAACATATTTGTGCTGTAGGACTTTTGATTTTCAATCATATACTTACTGAGACAAAGCCCTATGACAACTAGCCTCAACCAATCTCCCATAAATCCCCAAACTTCAGATATTGGACAGAACATTTATAAAATCAAGCTCTTACCCGTTTCATCAACACCCGTGTCCAGTAACAGCACTACAAATGATCAGGCTGGAACCAGTATGGGCTGTTTTCACACTGATTGACATGTGATTAACACATTATATTCTAATATGAGCTTATGACACCTCAACTATTGCAGATTGAGCGGAAGAAGAGTCTTAGCTGATAGCATTAGACTAAAGACATGAAAGTTCAACTGAGATGCTTTACATCAATCCATAAAGTTTATTACTCATGTAATAAAGTTTTTAAACTTGGGAATATCTATATTCAATGTTCTTAAGAAACAGAGAAAACAATTGCTTAATTTGCATATGCAGGCCTGGTATCCTGGAATGGTGACTGCTGGATCTGGGACTGTAAAAAAATTCGGTCAGTGGTCTTGTTCTTGGAAGTGTAATTTCGCTCTAAACACAAATGCAGTTTCCTCTTTAGTCGGAAAGTCAAGAAAACCAAACGTGTGAACCTTTGAGAGTCGCAACATTCTGTGTGATCATCACGTGACCTCCATGAGCAATGGTGAGACGGTGAGTGAAAACAGTCCTGTCAGAGTTAAATATGAGGCCTCTTCACAAACATTTATAAAACTGATCGGCATAGACATACTCAGTCTAGAAAGCACCAAATTCAAAACATTTTTTTTTACATTTCTACTACATTAATGACCCAGTTTAAATACAGATTCATCTTCCCAGCACTGAAGTACCCCTTTAACAGTGACAATCACAAACATCCCCCACAGACCTCTATATTATATCAAACAATGTATAATGCCCATGGTTCACTCGTATCACTATGAATGGGCGTGGCCTTTGAATTGGGACACAGCTTTAACCTGATATTGCTATTTGAGCATAAGAAACAACATTCACGGATATGTTTCTGTTGACAGTATGTCAGTGTTATTTAGATATGACTTTGGCCAGTCGCACCTTTTCCATGTCTGAACCAGCAGAATAAAACCACTGATTCAAGCAACATAAGCTTAATATGACAAAAACATAAGCTTGTTGGATAAGCTCGCAAACTTCTTTAATCACTATAGTAATAGTTATATTTTTATGATTTTTTTTTAAAACAAAATGTAGGGCATATAGTTTTTCTTTGTTTACAGTTATGGTACAGTAAATACACCACATTTATAACTGTTCTGGCAATATTCATTTTTATTTGAAAATGAATTAATAATATACAGACCAAATGTTAATGAATGTCTTGAATCAAATCAATCAGTGTGACTCCTAAATTACATTTTTGTTTTGTTCTATTTTTTTATGCTAAGTGTTTTCCTTGTCCTTCCCTCATTTTGAATCAAACCTTATAATAATAAAAAAAATAATAATAAAAAAGCATTCAGAGTGGTCCAAGAACCTAGGACTTTTGTCACACATAAACCATGAATACACCAAAACTGAGTGGATTTAAGGAGTTTTGTTGTTGGAATTTTAAAAAGTAACAAATCCTTCCCTTGCGGATCAATTTGAATTGAATGCGAGGAATGCTTCAGTACATATAGAAACACATAAAAATGCTCAAATATCAAACTAGAAATGCTAAAATCTCTCAATGTTATGCTCTTTAATATTTGTTATGCTGATGTTTTGAAAAGTCAGAAAAGTGTAAAATTGTACAACTAAATCCTTATTTGACAAGAAGGGTCCAGCTGTGGCTTGGGCGTTCCTGATAGCGTCTCATCGACCAATTGCGATGAGTTTCTTAAGGCACACTGGGTATGATGTCATTTCCCCTTCCATATGCGTGATTTGTTCCCCATACCAGTTCAGCGGAAATGCCCTGCAACTGATTCTAAACATTTAATTGGCCATGTCAATCACAATAACGGTTGCCAACATCCAACCCTGATCCCTAAACCTACCCATCACTAGAAACATTCTGCATTTTTACATTTTCAAAAAAAATTAATTTAGTACGTTTATATATCCTTTTACATTGTGGACACACACACACACACATAATGGTTCGTTTAGACGTAGAGATTCACGTGGAATCACACGCTGTAGACATACACGCGGATAGCTGAAAATGTACACAGAATACGCCATTGGCATTAGAAAGTGGTGTGTATGTTTACGCAAAGCCATGATGTCATGTTGCAAGATGCTGGATCTTATTTTGAAGCTTCTGTTTGAGAAAAACTAACTAGTGAATGTTAAACATATTAATCCGGATGTTGACAGCTAGCAGTTCAGCAGAAGAGGTGAAGAAGAAGCACGATAACGCCCATTTGTGGCCGCAGTTGGATGATATTGTATTTGTCTGCCTTTCATTGGAAACAATACCGATACTGTACACCATGTAACATGCAACTTTTTTGTTCAAAGTTTACAAAATTATATACAATGAGCAAAAACACATTCTTCCAAAATGTGTTTTTGTTTATGTTACATCTTTAAGGATTAAAACATAAAATAAAATAAAAATCTAAATGAAATAAGCTTCAAACGTGATATAAACCCTAAAGAAACCTACACTTCAGTGATTACACAATGCTACATCAATTCATTAACCTTTTTCATCTTTGTTAATTCATCTATAAAATGATCTTCACATGACTTCAGTCATGAAGTGTCAATCATCCAGGGCTCCGCCCACAAAGAGATCCATAAAGGCTGCCATATATTTAATGTGTTTCCAAAACACTATGGCCTCTTCTTGTTAGCTTGATTAAGAAAGAAAGTTAAAACAGTTATGAAATGTGTCAATAAAAGCAATAAAAAACATTAGTCATGAGGAAAGGATAATAGTTTGTGTTTTCTCTCTATCTAGTGAGTATTCTTACTGGAAGATTTTCATACACAGACGAGTCCAGTTCAGGTTTATACTCATCAGAGCCGAGTCGGGCAAACTAGGGAAAAAAGAAAAATAGGAGTGTGCTATTTATATTTCAAATTACATTTTATATTTTCTAACTGATGTTGAGGAGTGTTTAATTCCTTTTGGATAAAGGTGTAGGAAATCCTTAGTTAAAAAACTTACGGATGAATTCTCATACACAGGTTCATTCAATTCAACATCACACGCTTGGGGTCTGTCATGATGAGGAACCATCTTTGCCATTAAAGAAAAAAACAGAATAGAGAGAATTTGTTTTATAAACAACTAACTAAAAGTCAACCACATTCAGACTTGTTAATCTTGTAAGACTTATAACAATAACAGTACATGAATAATCATGGATTAATACATGAATTAATAGTTCATTCAACATGAACTCATGATTAGTTAAGATATGAACTAATCATGAACAAATGAGGAGCTATCCTTAATTAAGACATGAGTCATAAGGATTCATGCATGAATACAGCAGCATTAATACGTTAGTACATGTTTGGTAATTAATGCATTAATTAATATGTATGGGTAAACTAAATCAAACAAGTTCCTTAAAATAAATTAGAAGTACTCTGACTTTTAAAGGTCCACTGAAATCAAAATTTAAGTTGTTTAGCTTTTAGTATGACTGTTAGTCTTAAAGATATGAATAAGCTGGTATGATCCAAAACTATGACAAAATTTGCATTTAGTAGATATAAGCGTTCAAAATTTACAGTCTCTCACTTCTGCTAAAACGAATCTCAGATTTTGGTGACATCATCGCAGACTTCACTTTCTCGTCAAATCTTCTGTCCAATCAAATTGCTCTCTAGAATCTAAAGCCCGCCCCCTTCGCTGCTGAAATCGGTCAGTTGTTAACACACATTTACTAATTTCTACATAAGGCACATAGCACACTATATATGTGATAGGAAATGATTCAGTGTAAATATACTTTAGTTTGAGGCGAATGAAGTCTGTTTTCACATTAGTTTCACACACCGCAACAGCGCACACACCCCAATGTTTCTGGTCTATATTTAGACTACAGACACGAACAAGACAAGACAAGATCCACTACAGCGCAGCGCGGATCATATGCGCGAGTCGGCACAGACAACAAACATATCGACCCATTTTAATTCTGCACAGAATGCTGCATTTCAAAGCGATGTGGAGGAGATTATGATGGTAAACAGTGTTGGAGGAAACTGGCTTTACCAAACAGAGAAGGTCCGCTCTTGTGCTCTAGTCAAACTATTAACGAAACGCTATTGGCTGTTTCAAAAAAGGGGAGGGGCTGCTAACAGCTGAAGCCATTTCAGGGGAAATTACGTCAACACATTGAATAATGAGGCGCGTTTCAAGGCACTTCAGTGGGCCTTTAATTAAACATGTGATTTAATACTGTCATAATTTAAACTGTAACTGTATTAAAATCTGCCATCTGCTGCTTTGTGACAAATAACATGATTATTTAGCCATCAATTTCACAGATTTGTCTAATCAAACCTGGAAAATAGACTAATAACTACCACTAATAATTACGTTTAGTCATAGCTAGTTTTCTTCCGGAACTACAGTATGTAGGGTTTGTTTCTGCTGGGACATTCATTATTGGTGCTCTTGGTGCTCCTATCTAGGGCCGTTTCTCAATATGCGTACTTGTCTGTACTTGTGTTCTTGTGGACTTGTAAAACGTCATCAGTCGCTGCCCAAGTACTGTTCCATTTCAAAGTTCACATCTAGCCAAGCAGGTTACGGTTAAAATCCCTGGATGTGTCCTTGATCCGCCGCTTTTATCAAGGACGCAGCGAGAGGAGACATCCCGGATGAGAAACCCCGCGTAATTTAAAATTACTGTTAATGTGTCAAAAAATTTAGTTTTAACTTTTCAGGCGAGAATGTACTTGTTTAATGATTAAATATGTGGTTTATTAATAAAGAGAGCGCATATTTTGCAATTTTATCAGGCGTGTTGTGAGCTCAGTCAGGGGGCGCTCAGTGCTTATTAACCCGCCGTGAGCAGCCTTTTCTCGGCTAGACCTTCTGACGTCTGCCGCTGGCTCTGGTGTGGTTAAACATCAGATATCAGAAACATGAGAAAAGAGGCAGGGTTGTGTTTTATATTTTGTTATAAATATACATGCATAATCAAGAGTTGCCTGAACCACATTTGTGTGCTATAATACGTTTAAGTTTTTTTTTTTTTTTTTTTTTTTTTTTAAGGATAAAAGAGGCAGAGCGTTTTAACACATTTCATTTTATTGTAGCCTAAAATATAGATTTTTTAATTTTTTTAATGGAAAAAAGGAAGAGTGGCGTTTTATGACATAATTTCGTTTTATTTTAGCCTAAAATGATTACATTTTTTTATCAACAGATATTTGTTGATATTAAACAGATATTTTTTATGAAAAGAAAAAAAATAGGCAGCTCTTTTTTTTTTGACATATTTCGTTTTATTGTATCCTAGAATATACGTTTCTCAATACCAAGTAGGCTACGCGAACTTCTGACTTGCGTCCGTGTAATTCAGACTTGCCATGTTCGACTGGAGAACGAACTCCCGAGGACGGCAGGACACAAGTCAAGTCATGCTGATCTGATAACAGCAGCGTTCTTCATAGTGTCACTGAAAGTGTAGGCCTATGTATTTTAGGCTACAATAAAATGAAATATATGATAAAACACCACTCTGCCTCTCTTAATTTTCATTAAAAAAGAAAAGTAACATAGGCCTATTATAGCCACACAAATGTAGTGCAGGCAATGCATTATCTTCAAATGTATGTATCTAACAAAACTAAATATAAAAAACCCTGGCTCTTTTCGTTTACATTAAATAATAATAAGTGTTTCAGACAAGTGTGCATATATGATTTTCACTCTAATAAAATGAAATATGACATAAAACACAGCCCAGTCTCTTTTTGTTAAATGTCAGCTTATGTGTGATCAATGATATAAGAGTAGCCTATAAGTAAAAGGTATAAGAAGCTATAGCCTACAAGAAATAAAGTGAACAATCCAATCAAGTGCTATCTACAACGGTCGGTAATAGCCACAAAAAAATAAATTAAAAAAATAAAACACTTCACTCTGCCATCAGCCAAAACGATCTGTCAGGGAACAAATTATAGATTAATGAGAACAAAGATCGCCTGTTAGATCTACACAAGACAAATGTATCTCATGTTTAACCACCACAGAGATATCAGAGCCAGCAGCAGACGTCAGAAGGTCTACCCGAGAAATGGCTGCTCTCGGCGGGTTAACGAGCGCTGAGCACCCGCTGATCGAATGGATCTCACAACTCCGAAAACGCCAGACCAAATTGCCAAAAAGGTATTCTCTTTATAAATAAACCACTGATTTGAGCTTTAAACAACTACATTCTCGCCGGAAAAAGTCTTAAAACTACATTTTGTGACATATTAACTGTAGTATTTTTTAATTGTGCGGGTTTTCCCGTTCGCTATACACTACTTGCTGGTCGGTGCGAGAGCGTGATGCATTCTGGGATACCGGTCTGTCTGAAGTCCACAAGTCACCTCTCCATGCATCCTCGATAAAAGGGGAGGATCAAGGACACATCCGGAGATTATAACTGTACTTGGCTAGATGTGAACGTTGAATTGGAACAGTACTCGACCAGCGTCTGATGATGATTCACCATTGAGATTGATGACGATTCCTCCCGTCCTCTTGAGTTCGTTCTCCCGAGTCGAACTTAGCAAGTTTGAACTGCCATGGACACAAGTCACATGTTTGCGTACTTGGTATTGAGAAACAGCCTAGTAGTGGGAAGTTCGGATCATTTTACTGACTCGGATCTTTGAGTCTCATTCAGCAAAATTAACTAATCTTTTTTCAAGTCATTTTGAGTCATATCGTTCACTTCACCAAAATGACATGTTAAATAGCCCAACACATTTAGTACTTATGAAAATGTTGATTACATTTTAAAACTAAATTAAAAAAACTATAGCGTACTGCAACTAAAGCCAAATAAGAAACTGAAATGTTTAATTAATTGATTAGTTGTTGGGTCAGGCTATTGCAGTCTAACTCTGTTATCACCTCACCTCCTGATCCAAAACATTCTTTCTTTTGCAACTTCATAATTATCACGTTTGTTCTCCGCCTCTCGTGTCTTCGAGCTCCTCGAGACGTTAGCTGTCAACTCGTCTGTGTCTGTCTCTGATCAGATCTGGGGGCTGGCCGCCAAAAAGACTCAAACCCGAGACTCAAAAGAACTAATCTTTTCTGTTTCCGTTACTAAAAGCATAGACTCTATGGGACTAACAGGAAGAACGAAAGACTCAAAGCCGAAAGACTCGTAAGAACTAATCATTCGGAGATTCAGAGCTGATTCAGAGGCCATATGTTGCGTAATGCACATGCGCGGTCAACACAAAATGAACGAATCACTCTCTGAGACAACTCGGTAGTCCCGAGTCATATTAAAGATTTGTTCAAAATGAACATTTTATCAAATAATAATGTTTTGGTTAACCGAAATAATAATTTAAGACATGTTTGTATGATTGTTGTATTGGGATATTTCTGGAGGTGTGTACAGTAATTAACTGTATTTTTTAATTGTTTAAATATATATGATTCAATTAGCATTAGCTGGTGGATGCGCTGCTTTACATGTAAACGTGCCTTGTGTGTGTCTTTACAGTTATGTTTGGGCTTTAATTTTAAGTCCATATAAGTTTAATTATATAAAAAAAAATAACTAGCCTACAAATACTTTCTATATTTTTGTTTTTTGTACCAGGGGTGAATAAGGATTATTTGTGTATATGTTAATTAATTTTGTAATTAATGAATTGTTAGTGCATTATAGTGTAGTGACTTTACTTCAGGGGTCACATCATTACTAACTCATGGTTATCTAACGATACACTAACATCAACTCATGGCTTGTTAATGCATCATTGTGTCATGACTTTATAATTAATTCACTGTTAACTACTTACCAAATTGAGCTCATGATTTATCATAAACTTACCATAAAATACACATCTAACTAGTATAACTAGTATTCAGCCCAGTTAAGAGAACAGAGGTACCGTATCATCATGGCCTATATCTGGGTGGAGAGAGAACTGTACGGGTCGCATGAAAAACTAATCCTGTGGCTTTCAGTAATATTTATGATGAAGCTTTGATAAAAATGGTTTAAATTATGACAACAATTCATTTGAAAATGTATTTCAAAGTCAAAATATTTGTTATTCCTTCTTATAGAGCCTGTTTAATTTAGTTTACCCATACTTGTTAATTAATGTATTAATTATCAAACATGTACTAACATGTATTAATACTGCTTTTATTCATGCATGAATCCTTGTAACTCATGTCTTAATTCAGGATAGCTCCTAATTTGTTCATGATTAGATCATATCTTAAATAATCATGAGCTCATGTTGAATTAACTATTAATTCATGTATTAATACATGGTTATTCATGTCCTGTTATTGTAAAGTGTTACCATTAATCTTTTAGTTACCAGTTTACATTTACCTGATCAGTAAACTACTGAAAAAATCTCAGTTACGTATTTAACCCTCGTTCCCTGAAGGAGGGAATGGAACCGTACATCAGACATCTACAATGATTTGGGATCACTTCTGGGAGCCCCTATCAGTATACAGAACAAACCAATGCCTATTGGTGTACGAGATTTGCATCTCGCACTCCACCCTGCAGTGCGGGTATAAATACAGAAGTAGATGCAGCACATTTGTTTTTCACTGAGGAGCCGAACTAGTGACTTGGCCGTGCAGTGATGGTACAGCAACTGTGGAAAGGGGACGTACATCTCTGTTCCCTCCTCCAGAGAACAAGGGTTACATACGTAACGGAGACATTCCCTTACAGGGAATTGGGATTCCTATTGAAAACGCCACGGCTGTTGCCACTTCTAGCACCCCACGTAAGCCCCTCAGATTCCCGTCTGTTTGGGGCGGGAACTCACGCAGGGAAAGTCACTGCTGCTGTTCCACAAGACCCACTCAGCAGAGTATTGGATAACGCTGGGAAAGAATGCCCCAAGTGTACACTGCAGAGTCCACATCCTACACGTAGGGAGGCATAATGTGGAAGATACACATATGGACTGGCAATATCTATGCAAGTAATTATTTTATCGATATGTAATGCTAAATAAGGTTTGCTAGTACATTATTTAAGCAACATGACAAGCCAGTGAATTAGTAGGTTTTAACAGTTGCTTTGCACAGTGTGCAACATTTTTTCTGTATGTTATGAGGCTAGAGTTTTGACACTGCGTCAATGGGCTCCGACGAGGAATTCACACTAACAGCGACTTCGAGGAATGAAACAAATCAAGCAGGGATACTTAATTGTCAAGCAGAAATGTGGTTAACTCTGCATCAGTTTTTAATCCTTTCAGGACATGTAGCTCCCTCCACCTTGGAAAAACTGCTCCGATATGTACCCTTGTTTTATTTCGGGCTATATCTAATTCTTTCTTTTTGTCTTTTTTATCATCGTCATCTGTCTTTTTCCGTTTACCCATCTTTATTTTATGAGCAGGTGCCACTCAAGGAATTGGCAGTTTGGATTTTTTTGTCTGCCATAAGCAAAGCTGCGACAGACCGGGGATCTTGAATTTGAACACCTGTATGTGCTGTGCATTGATTGACACTGCTAAGACACTCCTCCTGGCTCTGATTGGTTGTTTCTTAAAGGGAGCGGTGAATTTCTGCAAATGGCAATAGGACCACTGGGAGGAGCCAGAGGAGCTTGATTTTTTTCACAGATTATCTGTCTCATATTCTACTGTCAGGATATAATGACAGGTTTAACAAATATGTAAAAAATATGTTTTTACAAAAGTTACCTACTGCAGATTTAAGACCAATACAAAGAAAGGAGAAATCTTGGCCAACCGAAAAATTTTGAACATGCAAAGTATGAGCATGTACAGCAGTCAATACTTAGTTGGTGCTCCTTTTGCATGAATTACTGCAGCAATGCGGAGTGGCATGGAGTTGATCAGTCGTGGCTCTGCTCAGGTGATGTGAGAGCCCAGGTTGTTCTGATAGTGGCCTTCAGCTCTTCTGCATTGTTGGGTCAGGCATATAGCATCTTCCTCTTCACAATACCCCATAGATTTTCTATGGGGTTAAGGTTAGGAGAGTTTGCTGGTCTTTAGCCCAGGCAAGATGCTTTTGATGCTGTCTGTTGTTCAAGAGTGGCTATGACGTTGGTTACATCTATGCGTAGTGGTTCTTGAAGCACTGACTCCAGCTGTAGTCCATTCTTTGTGAATCTCCCCCACATTTTTGAATGGGTTTTGTTTCACAATCCTCTCCAGGGTGCGGTTATCCCTATTGCTTGTACACTTTTTTCTACCACATATTTTTCTTCCCTTCGCCTCTCTATTAATGTGCTTGGACACAGAGCTCTGTGAACAGCCAGCCTCTTTTGTAATGACCTTTTGTGTCTTGCCCTCCTTGTGCAAGGTGTCAATGGTTGTCTTTTGGACAACTGTCAAGTCAGCAGTCTTCCGCATGACTATGTAGCCTACAGAACTGAGAGACCATTTAAAGGCCTTTGCAGGTATTTTGAGTTAATTAGCTGATTAGAGTGTGGCACCAGGTGTCTTTTTAAGGTTGTCATTTATAATCATCACAATTAAAAGAAATAAACATTTGAAATTTATCATATAATATAATATACTGAAATTAGTGAAATAAATCTACTTTTGATGAAATTCTAATTATTTGACCAGTATCTGTCAGCAAGGCACCAAGCACCAAGCACCCAGGAAGAGGCAACAATCCTAGTGAAGTGGGCTCTCAACCCAAGCGGCCCCATGACGTCTGCCACTGTTTGTGGAAGATTACCTAGAACCTCCATGTCCCGTCCAGGGCCAGACATGGAGTTTCCAGAGGTCTGGGCATGGGTGCCATAGGGTCCCCTGTCTCTGAGTTAGAAGGTCCTTCCTCTGAGGAATGGGTCAACGAGGAGTGCTACATTCCAGAATGAGGGCCGGTTAGGTTAATACAGGACAACAAACAAGACCTGCTCCTCATCCTCCCTGAATTTTTTGTAGGAGAACATCTGCCCGCTCTGCCACACCCATCTCGGGACTCGATCATGGAGCCAATGTTGAAGCAGCCTTATATGAAGCAACCTGAGTAGCGTTACTGTGGCTGCGAATGCCATATGCCCCAGGAGCCTCTGTAAATTTTTCAGTGGGACAGACCTCTGTTCTGCATTTGAACGAATTCAAGCAGTTCAACACCGACTGCACATGCTCCTCTCTGAAGCACACTGTCAGATTGACCAAGTCCAACTCCATACCGAGAAAGAGATCCTCTGTACGGGAGACAGTTTGGCCTTTTCCCAGTTGATACAAAGCCCCAACTGGCTGAGGTGACTGAGCACAATTGCTCTCTCAATTGGGCCATAATCAGCCACTCGCTGAGTTAGTTGAGAATGCGAACAACACACTCTCTCATGGGAGAAATGGACGCCTCCATGACCTTTGTAAAGACATGGGCGCAACAGGGACAGCCCAAAGTGGGGTGTGAGTGTGCCGTGCAGCACATACCTGCTTCTGTTGAGAGGTTGCATGGGTGTGAGGAGGCTTCTTGAGTTCATCCTGGGCACACCCAGCACCCCTGCTGGCGATGGTAGAGGAGCCTGAGGGTGACGAGGCACCTGACACCCTGGCTATTCGCCAACGTAGCTCTATTCTACTGTCTAGCAAGAATAGCTCAAGATTAGATTAGGTGAGTCTCGACCTCAATGCCGAGATAGTCATGAACTATCCACAAACGCTGCCTCAGCATGCTGCATCCCCAGACACGCAAGACAATGGTTCTGACCATCAGCTGGTGACAGAGAACGACCGCATCCAGAAACGCATGTGTGGAATGATATCTTGAAAAAGGCACTGTGTCACACTTTTAGGGGAAAAAGCTCTTTTAAAGTGCTCAACACAGGAAGATGGCCACAGCAAAAACACTCAAAACAATAGAAAACACCACAAAATCAACAGAGTTGCTGTAATAACAGCAGTTTTTAAACTTTCAATGAGTTTGTGAGATTCCTTGTTGTGGCTTTGCACAAAAACTTAGAACTTCTTCTCTCTCTTGTTCTGTTTTCTGTTCAATACAGGAAATTTTTTACACTCTCCAGCACATAAACTGCTCCGAAGTGAATAACAAATGTGCACTGCATCCGCTTCCGTATTTATAACCGTGCTGCGGGGTGAAGTGTGAGATGCAAATCTCACACATCAATGGCCATTGGCCCATTCTGTATACACTCAAAGCTGATAGGGGCTCCCATAAGTGATCCCAATTTGTCGGTGACATTCAACGTACATCAAACATGACTGATTGAATGGGAACCACATAATTTTTCTCACCTGAGACTCCTGTGCACAATTTATCTTTTTTATCCACCTGCATCCCCTTTAAAGACAATGATTTGACACAATTACAACCACTCTTAATTTATGTTTAATTCACAGTTATGATTTCGAACCAATGAGATTGAAGCTCTGCATGATTGTGTCATGAAGCACATGTAAAATCAGACCAATGGTGAGATGGGAAGTCAAACCCGGCCCTGACCCGTGGTGTTCAAGCCCTAACCAAGCCCCAGCTTGACAATGTCTGCAATTTTAAAGCCTGAAACGACCCAAGACGAGACCAGCATCAATATAAATTTAAGCTCTCTCTGATGCATGCTGTCTCTGCTACATGCAAACACACATACACATACTACTAAGAGGTAAACTTTTATTATTATTATTGGGACAGCAGTGACGTTAACTAACTGAAGAACTATGTTTCAAAGAACTCGCCAACTGGCTAATGTTAAATAATAATAAGAAATAAATAAGTCTGTGGAACTGTGTAGGCTACATGTATGGTGTTTATCATTCACTGTTTATTTGCAGGAGTTAGAAAAAGAATAACAACAGCTAGAATAGCATCCACTGTTTGTCTTGGTAAGCAAATCAAAACCCTTCAAAAACGCAGCTTTTCCTGAAGCTTTGGGAACTTTAATAACTCTCCATGCTCCAACTTCTCTAATGCTCTGGATGGTCATCTGTAACCTCTATGCTAATGCCTGTGCGTGTATATTTGTATTGCGTAGGTGATGCAATGTATTATATTTATAATATAATCTATATAACAATATTTCATACAGTAGCCTAATCCCATGTCTGCTCTATGCATATATAGGCAAAGGGAAATGAGAGAAGCTAAAGAGTCTGAGTCCGACCCCATGCCCGATCTGTAAAAAAACAATAATTGGCCTGAGCCTGTGCAAATTATCTCTTTTGGTTGCTTGGCTGTTTCCCTATGAAGGATTTTTTTTTTTTTTTTTTTTTTTTTGTATACTGTTGTCTGAGGTCAACTTATGATGTTTGTGTGTTTTTTTAATTCAAAACATCATAATGATTAAGTAATAGGTTATTTTCTACCCTGGTTTTGAGCTTCTCCCCTGAACGCTGGGTTTTGATGGGCCTGCTGCACTGGATACTTAATAAGTAAACGCCCATGGCTAAGATTGGATAAGATATGCATATTTAATGAGCTTTTGCTCCCCTGTCATTTCACATGAGGGATTGTTTCGAAAGTGGCAACCGGAATGATTCTCTTGCAGGGCTCACAAAACGTATTTATCAATCAAACACAATGATTTATCCTCTCATCCACCCGCGATCAATTGGAATATCATTTTTTTATTACTTGGCCCTCTCGATCGGAGGATATAAGCACCAAACACACATACACTTGTATGTGCATTTGAACTCGGTCTTGACTCGTACTCGAACATATTAGGACTCTGACTAATTTCCGAGCCCACTCAAGTCCCATTCAAAATATTCATGATTATTACTCTATGTTAATATTTCTTTAAATTGATGTTTGACACGTCCAATGATGTGTGATTTTCTTAAGCCCAACTGTACAAGATAGCAGGACCCAGGTCAGAAAGGATCATGTGGAGCGAACCTCTAGCTCTTAACTATGTGTGAAAATGTCTGCTACATCATCTGTTATTCAGTTTGCATAGAGCCAAAAAGAGTTCATATGTAGTAAGACTCTAAAAAAACTAAGACATTCTGCAATGTGTAAATTCTGCGGAACATCATTTACCGAAGCACAGGGAATAACTTCCAATTTTCATTGACATGTGGAGCAAAAACACAAAGATTAAGAACTAATCATTTCTGTATATGCATAAAATCTCAGCAAACAGCACATGCTTAGTAGTTTGTTCGTTGTAGAAGTCTGCAAGTGACTTTTTAGGCCCACGCTCATGCTCGCTTTTTCTGCTGTGTCCACCTGGCATCCTGTAGTGATCGCAGTTTCCAGAAAGTCACATTGCTGCTACATTATTTGTCTCAACTATTATTTTAATATATTTACTGTTTACAAAGTAGGACAAGTGTCACAGATAAATCCAAACCTTGTTTAATTAATAATAAAATTAGCATCTCCCCCAAAAATGTCTAACAGAAGGCTGTATCTTCCTCCAGCACACTTCTCAAACACAGACATACAAATCCATATTAAACACTGTGGCTCGTGGTGACACATGAAAGAATCGGTTTCTGCGAGAAACCCAACAGTATTTGTTATTTTTTATCTCATATCAGATGAATCTTATCTAGTCTTCCCCAGCGTCATTACTTCTATCGAAGAAGGTGTAAATCCTGCATCCCTATGTATATATTCCTCATTAGTGCCTATGTGGACCGGTCAAATGAGGAATCTATGTAAATATATCTATGATCATGCCTCGTGTCTCTGTCTCAACTCGGACTCGAATGAGCTGGTCCCGACTACAACACTGGTTGATGGCAACCAGATTTCTTCCAACATTTTCAGACAGTTTCACTTCTGCTGGGAGCAGCCTCAACTCTGATTGGTTCTGTTCACTAATTAACCAACACACTCTCAAAAAAAAGTACAGAGGTACAAGTGGCCGTCACTGGGGTGTAATCCTTAATGCGGTGTTTCTCAAACCTGTCCTAGGGACCCCCTACCAGTGAATATTTTGCATGTCTCCCTCATCTAAAACACCAGATTCAACTCATCATCTCATTAGAAGAGACTCCAAGACTTGAATTGGGTGTGTCTAATGAGGGAGACATACAAAATGTGCAGCAGTGAGGGGTCCCCAGGACGGGTTTGAGAACCACTGCCTTAAGGGTACCACCACAGTGATGGCCTTTATGGGTAAATTGTTGTACCTCTAATACCCTTTTTCCACCAGAATGAACTGGGTGCTAGTTCAGAGCCAGTGCTAGTGCCAGTTCATAGTTGGTTTAACTGAGGAGCCTTCTAAGAACCGTTTGCTTTTCCACATGCTTAAAGCTAAAACAGAGCCAGGTCTTACGTCACTGTATACGTATACATCTCATCTTTCTCAGCAACGCTAGCGAGGCAGCAGGAAACACAAACACAACAGGCATGTTCTAGATGCATCGACGCTGTGCAGACCGACCCATGTATGATTAAAAAAAAAAGTGCATGAGTGAATCAAAAGCATAAGGAGTCATATGCTCTCGCTGGACTTGTTGTCATACAGCATTCGGGTCTGCACAGAGACAATGCATCTCGAATAAGCCTTCCATCAACAATGGCAAACCTCGTGTTACTATTGATTCACATGGCTTTACGACATTGTAAATCATCGGCATCCAAACACAGCGAATCCAAAGCCTTCATGCAGTTCGCAGTAATTTATATAGACGGTGATTACAAATGAGCAGCAGCTATTAGCTCCATTAGCTGCTATTTAAAAAATGGCAGATCTCAAGGTTGTGTTCATCTTGTTGACCCCACCCCCAGCACCTGACGTAATCGGTTCTTACTTCTAGCCCAGCAATGTTTTGGTGCTACTTAATAACCACTTTTACTTTTTCTGGCTCAGAGCTGGTGCTTTGGGTGTGGAAACACAAAGAACCGATTTGAAACTAGGCTCTGGGTCTGAACTAGCAACAATCTTGGTGGAAACAATCAGTGGACAGCCACCTACATGGCCACCAAAGTGCTTTACATATTGCCTCGCATTCATCCATTCATTTTCAGCCATGCAAGGCGCCATCCAGCTCATCGGGAGCAGCTGAGGTTAGATGCCTTGCTCATGGACACCTTGACCAGGGCATGAAATTAACACACGACCACGCACCAAATGCGGGTGAATTTTGCAATTGGCGGGTAACACTTTCAATCTACCTTGCACATAGGCAGGTATAGCCAATGAGCATTGAGTGATTCATTAGGCAGTTTGAGAGGATGTGACGGCTGTTTCGGAACATTCATGTGATCTGAAAGATGAGACCCTTCTCTGACTGCGTTAGGATGTGTGAGTTAACCCTTTAAAACCGACCAACCAAGCTGTATTGAAGTTACCGTAACTCTTCAACCCTTTGCACTATCATAATAATTTAAATTGCTCCTGAAAGTAGACACCCTGCGCTTTCTGCCTATATACGGCTTATTACGGTAATGTTTTCCATCTGCAAATCAAAAACATGGCAAAGACAGTGTATACAAGATAGGAGGCTATTGAGTTTATCTTTGACACTTGGAAGGCGGCTGAGGGGGACTCTTCAGGCCCAGAGACTGCATATTCAGATGTTGAGGAGGCATTTGTGTCTATCCTTGATCTAGACATGGATTGGTAAGTGAAGCTTGTCTTTTCTATGCTGAAACTGTGAGAAATGTCGGTGAAATAGGCATAGATTCAATGTTTTAGTTTAAAATACCACTGTTTCATGCATCATAGTGTGTGTGTGTGTGTGTGTGTGTGTGTGTGTGTGTGTGTGTGTGTGTGTGTACACGCGCATATGCATTGCATGTGTCTGTTCATGTGTTTGCATGCATGTCATTCATGTGTTTGCCTGTGTTCATTTGTTTACATGCATGTGTATGTGTATCCATCCGTTCATGTGTTTACATGTGTGTGATGTGTACATGTGTGTGTTGGCATGTGTGTAAGTAATTATTTGTATTATTACTTCATTGTTATTTGGTTGTATTTATAACTAAGTGTTTATTTTGTTTTTGTTTTTTTAATTTTGCTTTAACTAATGTATTATTTTATAATGGATAATACATTTATAAATATATTGTGAGTTTGTAATACAAGCTTGTTTTGTTTTTTTCCCCAGTGTGGCTTATACAAAAGCAAACGGGCCCTCCACAACACCACCTCAGAGGGGCCGTGGGGTAAAGAAAAAGCCTCCTGAGTGAAAACTCTGCAACCCAGTGTCACAAAAAGACTTGTATATATGTATTATAGTTTTTTCTTCAAGTTTAAAGTGTTAGATTCGTTCGTTCAGTGGGTTTCTGATTATTTCTCAATAAAAAGCAGTAAAATGTATTCCCGTTTTTGCAGTTTTTGCCTATTTAAATTCTATTTTCAAACTTACCACATACAGTGAGAGTCAATAACTGTAATTTATTGAAAGCCAGTTGTCTTCTGAAAAAAAAATAACACTTTGCACTGATAACCTCAAGGATAGCACATTCTGTTATAATTCTTCAGTCAAAAAAACAAAATATGTGAAAATGGCCCTTTTTAGCTTCAGGTTCTAAAGGGTTAAACTGCTGGTGAGATGATTGCATACGAGCTGTGGTAGGTCTATATTTGAATGTTATATCTATGGACTCAGATATTGACACTCGCGCAGGCTCTCAGTGAGAAATTGAAAACAAGTAAGCATCTCTCACACAAAGAAACTAAGTTAACATAAGCGGTTAAAATGACAAATTGTGGAGTTTTTATATTTATAACAGTTAAGCAACATAACACAAGAGTAAAGTTTTCCTGAATATCCTGCCATCACGATTGAAAATTACACTGATTTCATATGACAGTTTTATTAACAATTAAATTACATTGTCGCTTACATTTTGGATGCAATATTGACTGTTTTTGTACGATTTCAGCAACAACGTTCCAAACAAAGATCACAGGAGAACCATAACGCATCTCACAGCAACAGTGTGTTACTGAATGATTCAGTGTTTCGGTTGAATCAAAGATTCAATAAACTATTCATAAAGACTGCTTCATTCTTGAATGAGAATTTAACAAATCGACTCAATGACTCATTCATTAAGACGGTCACCTGCGCCCCCTACTGGTAGTTTAGTTTCATGTTTAATTCTTTCCAACATTTCTTATTTGTATATTATATATATCTCATGACTTTTTAATGCAGTTGTAAATTTTCATTGTAAATTATTTAATTTGATTGGTAACAGCCCTATACCATATTATTCAAACTTAGTTTATAGATCAAATTTAAGAATATAAACTGAGAGCTGAAGCATAGCCTATATTTAATAAGATTAAGGAAAAAAATGCCCTTTATAAAATGTAAAATTATCAAAGATATGCAGATTTAAATGTCAAAGCTGATTGAACACTGTTGAAAACACACACACACACACACACACACACACACACACACACACACACACACACACACACACACACAAACACCAAAAAAGCAAACATTACAGATTTACTTGTCCGAAGGACAGCACGTGAAAAAAGGTTTAATGTTGAGCCCTGTAAGGCCCCCCTCAAAAAAGGCCGGTAAAATGTGGCAGGTAAAAAGTCACTGTGGAAGGTGTTTTTTTTAATCCTACCACAGTGTCTGGTAGTCAAAAAAGTTAATTTCAGGTCCTGACCTCAACATTTGGTCAGGCGATTGAACCACCAATCTTTCGGTTTATAGCCTACCTGAACCACTGAGCCACTGCTGCCTCGGTATTGTTAAGCCGGTATTGTTGGTGAATATTATTTATTAACATTTTTAGTCAGTGAAGAGATTAGTCAAACATGTTTCTTCATGACAGTTTTCTTCATGGCTTCTTTTGATTTGAACAGATTATGTATTTTGTTAACAAAACCCACAAACTCATAAAAAGCCAAGTGTCAAACTGCCCAACATAAGAAAACACGTATCTCCATAATGGTGACCAAACATTTTCAATAAATCATCAAAATCTAAACCTCTGTTCATTCTCAATGAGAGCTTCTGTAGACGTCTGTAGGAGACCGACTCTCTAGGGCTGAACTTGCCTACCCCTGCTCTAAGAAGAGGAAAACAATGGTATAATTGTACACTAAGGACCGGTTGTGTACCTTTATAGGTACAGTTATACGTTTTGTTACCAAAAGACAAAATTGTACCCCTACTACCATAGGAGGCCATTGATGAGGTTGTGTCTTTACACTCTCTCTGATTTATCTTACGGAAAACAGAAATATATGTGAATATACTGCAAAATATAATGTGATTTATTCTGTAATACACTTCCATATAAAATTTTACTTCCAATGTACCTTTTTTTCTCAGTGTATGAGCCGCTAATTCTCCAATACGATATGTTGTTGTTGTTTTTTTAAATTAAAATATCATATACAACTAATCTATTGTCAATCAATCTTTAGCAGTAATTCACAACCTTCTGACTAAGTCCCTCATTCACACACATAGTACTACAGACACATATCCTACCAAATCAGCATCATGATGATCATTGCAGCTCCACAAACCACTCCAATGGATATGCATATTATCAATAGGTGTCCTAGAACCAAGATAAACAAATAAAACTTCAAACAAAAAAATGCTTCACTTTATAAAGAGGAATGTAAGTATATGAGCTGCTCTACCTATAACAGTCACAGTTACAGCGTCTGATCTCTGAGATCCATGTTGATTGTGAGCCTGACAGTAGAAGCGTCCACTCTGTAGTGCACTGAAACTCTGTCCAGATCCAACAGCTGAGGCTTCATTCTCCTTAAACCAGCTGAAGTTCAGAGCAGGAGGGTTTGAATCACTGCTGCAGCTCAGAGTCACTGAATCTCCCTCCACTATTACACCAGATCCACTCATCAACACTGAGACGCTCTTTGGAGGATCTATAAAAGACAAATTAAAGCCGTAAATCATCTCATTCAAACACAATCTCCAGTTTTTACAAATTAATACTAAAACAATCTACCCACACGTGACATTGAGATGAACACCAGGCGATGTGTGAGTGTGTCCGTGTACAGCACAGCTATATCTGCCTGCATCCTCTCTTCTGACTGACTGCAGCAGGAGTTCATTGTTTCCGTCTCTTCTCTCAGTTAATGGCTGTGAGTTTCTGGACCAGATGAATTCTGCTCTGTCAGTCAGAGTGCAGCTGCTTTTACATGTCAGACGGACTGATTCTCCCTCTGTCACTCTCCCAGGAGACTCCGCCTGAAGATCTGAACACAACACACACATTATATCTAGTGCTGCTGTCATCAAGGGCGCCGTAAAGGGGTGGAAGGTTAGGACGTTTCTAAGGGCCCAGGCTGATTTAGGGCCCAGAAGAGCAGACCTCCTTTTTCTTTTCTTATTTATTTTCTATTTTTTATACATACATTAAATGTGCTAGGGCCCCTCATGCACTAAATGTGTATTTTGTCCGTTTTGACCTTAGATTTTATATTTAAAAAACTAATTTCAAAATGTCAGTCACCCCCCCCCCCCCCCCCCCCCCTACAATGGTTCATTCCACCTGCGCGGTCCGAGGTAGATCGCTAGCGTCTCTTGGTTATTGCACTTGCTATGACGAAGCGCAGACAGGGACACACGCAGGCATGTCACATCCAAAGTCGGGGCATCAAAAACGAAAAGAAAAGAAGGAAAGAGAAGACAGAGAACGCCGAAATCGACAGTATGTCACACAGTTTTTCAAAAAGAAAGGTAGCTTGCCCTATTCCTGTAACGTTATTCCAAAACTTTCAGAGTTGCTTATTTTTGTTGCTACATGACCTGCTTTTATCTAGCTAGCTTAGTAAACTAATTATGAATTATGATTTACATCCAACAATACATCTCTGCTGACTGCTGTGCTGTCTCCGGGTTAGACACAGATTCAGTGGCTGCTGCACACCCTTCCCCCACACCCCCCGTCTCAGACGAACAAGGTGAGCCTGAGCGCGAAACTTTATTATTATTTTTTTATTTATTAATGTCATAACCAGAACAATACAACGAGAGCCTGACTTCGCGAGAGCGCGAAACTTCACCAAGATTTAAGCCTTTAAACACGTCTTATCTACTGTGTTCACCACATGATGATAAACAAAAAGTAATCTACACGCTTCAAAAATTAAAAAAATCAGTTTGCTGTGTGTGTCGTATGTTCTGTGTTGTGACCTGGTTGTGACAGTGCTGCTGCTACGATCGATGCTGTCTTACTTGATGTTCTTAATATGAACAAAATGCCCCAGAAAAAATAATATAAAATTTAATAAAACATGTCTGTGTAGTAACAATTGGCTATAAAGGAGTTTACAAAATAGATATTTTAATATTTTATATTAAGAAAATTAAATAGGCCAATAAAAATAATATGTTTATTGTGTGTGTGTGTGTGTGTGTGTGTGTGTGTGTGTGTGTGTGCGCGCACGTGCGTTTGACTTACACAGATGCAGAGTCAGCATTATTGTCTGTACCTCGTCCTCCTACTAATGACCCAGTCCTCTCAGTGTCAGGTAAGGTGAACATGGTCAGAAACGAGGTAGTAAAAAACGAATTAGGTTTTGGATTGTCTAATTTTTTTTTCTTGTATTTTATAGTTATATGTTTCATATAATATTATTCAACAATGCACCTAAGAAAATATTAATATAACTTGTTGACTGGGGGACAAAAATGATTTTGCCATCCTAACCCCACAGAAACAAGAGAGAGACAGAGAGTTCCCTATATCGAGGGAACTCAACACTGCGTCGTCGAGTGACGACACTCTGGGAACGCCCCCAGCGTGACGGCTCTGAAGTATGAATGAAATCAGCCACCAATCCGATTGGTGCAACGTCGTGACGTAACCGGCGACGGCGTACACGGAAGCTATAAGAAGGCGCCGCCCCAAACAACAGACAGTCTTTGCTCTTCAGCGAGGCGCTCTGTGTGAATATTGTTTTTCTATTTACTGTTGTCTGTCTGAATATCAGTCCCTTTTTCGAATAAGCATGGCAAGCGAGCAATTTAGAAGGTGTGTTCATCCGTGCCCGCGCTTTATCACGGGCTCGGACACACACCAGCTGTGTGTGCAGTGTCTCGGAGCGCAGCACGCTCAGGCGGCGCTTGAGGGTGCCGCCTGCAGCGAGTGTGAGAGGCTGCTGCTCCGGGTGCTGCGCTCACGGCTGGCCGTCTTCACCGAAGGCGGTCAGGCTCGCGAGCCCCGTGGGTCTGGTCCCGCATCTGTTGAGGCAGCGCGGCGGCGTAGATCCTGGGGCTCACAACTGGATCTCGCGACGGGAGGCGGGCATGCTGAGGCATCTTCCCAATCCTCGTCCGATGATTCAGACGCTCTTCCGCCTCGTGAGGAAGCCCGCGCTGCGGCTTCTTCCCACGAGGTTGATAACCCAGTGCTGATGCTGTCTGATTCCGAGGGATCAGATCAGTTCAGCCTGGAGGCGGGCGGAGTGCAAGTGAATTCACCTCTTCACTCTCCCGCTCAAGAAGAGCTGGTGGACGTGCTGACACGTGCTGTGGCCAAACTCAGTATCGACTGGCCACAGGAAGAGGTGGAAGTCCAGCCTGTGAGCAGGTTGGATGGACGCTTCTTCAAAAAGCGTGCTCAGCCGCCACGCAGGGGCTTGCCGTTTTTCCCGGATTTGCATAACGAGTTGTGCAAATCATGGGGAAAACCATACTCGTCGCGCCTATCGACACCCCCAGTTCTCGACTTCGGGTGTGTCGTGGGCGCGGCTGAGGCTGGTTATGGGACGCTGCCTCGCGTCGAGGAGGCGTTAGCGAGCTATCTGTCTCCCGAGGCAGCAGCGTCCCTGAAAGCCCCTGTCCTGCCCACCAAGCCATGCAGGGACACGTCGTCCCTGGTGGGCAGGGCGTATCGAGCGGCCGGTAGAGCTGGTAGTTGCCTGCACACCATGGCGGTACTGCAGGCATACCAAGCTGAGCTCCTCAAAGAGCTAGATGAGGGAGAGGGTCCGTCTCCGGACGATATTACAGAGCTGCGGAAAGCTACCGACTTGTCTCTCCGCGTCACCAAAGAGACGGCCCGTGCTATCGGCCGCTCTATGGCTGGCATGGTGTGCGTGGAGAGGCACCTGTGGTTAAACCTGTCGGGGATGAAGGAGAAGGAGAAATCCTTCCTTCTGGATTCCCCGATAGCTCCTGTGGGTCTCTTCGGCGACGCAGTCAATAGCGTTGTCGAGAGATTCCAGGAGGTGAGGAAACAGTCGGCGGCTTTCCGGCAGTATCTCCCTCGCCGCCAGGGGCCTCCTGTAGCCAGCAGGGAGGTCTCTGGTGGCCAGTCCCGGCCCTCCACCAGCGCCCACAGACAGGCGCAAAAGGAGAGCGTCGCTTCCCGCGCCCCTCCCGAGGGAGCCTGGCAAAGGAGGCGACGTTCTCGCCAGAAGTCTTCTAAGCCGAAGGGCGACTTGAGGGAAGTCCTTCAGGCGAAGAAGGCTTCTGGCAAGCGGTCCTAGCTGCGGCAGGATCGCTCAGAGCTGGCCCTCCCGGGGGCGGACGACCGAGGTCGTTCCGAGCCCGCAGCTCTGGGGAAATCGATGTTGTGTTCCCGCCGTTAACAACGCTTCGGGCCTCATCGGTTTCCCGCGTACGTGCGCCGTCCCAGCCGCCTCGAAATCGACCTGCGGCGGGGCAGCGAATGCGTGCGCACACCGAAAATCCTCCCCGACTAAGCTCTGCCGGGTGGCCGCTTCAGGAGGTCAGGCAGGGGGTTCGGTGGGTACCAGAGACCAGCCTCGAGAGGCTGGTTCCCCTAGTAGAATATATCGGCGCATGGATGTGCCTCCCGAATATTTCTGCTTGGGTCCTGAGTACAGTGGGAAGGGGGTACAGATTGCAGTTCAGAGTTCCACCACCGAAGTTCAGCGGGGTGGTCTGGACTGTGGTCCCCCCGGCCCAGAGGCAGGTTATGGAACAAGAAGTGCAGTCTCTGCTGGTCAAGGGGGCGATAGAGAAAATCCCTCCGCCAGACAGGGAGTCGGGCTTTTACAGCCGTTATTTCATTGTTCCCAAAAAGGGTGGAGGCTTACGTCCAATATTAGATCTGAGGTACTTGAATCGGTCTCTGAGGAGATTCAGGTTCAAGATGCTCACAATTCAAATGATCGTGAATCTGATCCAGTTCGAGGACTGGTTCGTCACGATAGATCTAAAGGACGCATATTTTCATGTCTCCATCCTTCCTGCCCACAGGAAGTTCCTGAGGTTCGCTTTCGGGGGCGAAGCGTACCAATATCGGGTGCTTCCTTTCGGTCTAGCTCTTTCCCCTCGCACCTTCACGAAGTGCATGGATGCAGCTCTGGCCCCTATGAGGCTGCAGGGCATCCGTGTGCTGAATTACATCGACGACTGGCTCATTATGGCAAAGTCGCGCGAGATGGCGATTCGGCATCGAGATGTCGTTTTAGCCCATCTCAGGTGCTTGGGGCTGAGACTGAACACGGCCAAGAGCGTGTTGATACCCGCCCAGAGGACCACGTTCCTCGGGGTGGTATGGGACTCAACCTCGATGCGGGCGAGCATGTCTCCCGCACGGGTGGGTTCTATACTGGCGGAGGTCTCAGGGGTGAAGCTAGGCCACAGCCGCACTGTGAAGCAGTTTCAGAGACTGCTGGGACTCATGGCAGCAGCATCCAACGTAATTCCGTTGGGTCTGCTATACATGAGGCCCCTCCAGTGGTGGCTAGGAACCAAGGGGTTTTCCTCGAGGGGAAAACCTTTCCGTATGATCAGGGTAACGCGCAGATGCCTTCGTTCCCTCGTTATATGGAAGGATCCGAGGTTCCTGTCCCAAGGGCCTGTGTTAGGAGCGTTATGTTGCAGGAAGATCCTTTCAACAGACGCCTCCCTCACGGGCTGGGGCGTGGTCATGGAAGGCCGGTTCATGAGGGGTTCGTGGGGACCCCAACATTCCTCCTGGCACATAAATTGCTTGGAAATGTTGGCGGTTTACAAAGCTTTGAGGAGCTTTCTCCCAGACCTTCACGGCCACCATGTCCTGATACGATCCGACAATACGTCGGTGGTATCGTATCTCAATCACCAGGGGGGTCTGAGGTCACGCCCACTATGCAGGTTGGCGCTTCAGATCCTCCTGTGGTCCCAGGGGAAACTGTCGTCTCTCAGAGCGATGTATGTCCCAGGGGACCAGAACCAGGGAGCAGATGTCCTGTCGAGGCAGGGGCTGAGGCCCGGGGAGTGGCGGCTCCACCCAGAGGTGGTGGAGGCCATGTGCAAGAGGTTCGGCCCAGTGGAAGTGGATCTGTTTGCTTCCGTAGAAACGACCCACTGCCCACTGTGGTTCAGCCTCAGGCCTCCGGCCCCGTTGGGGCTGGATGCCATGACACAGACGTGGCCGAGGCAGCGTCTGTACGCATTTCCCCCGATCGTTCTGCTCCCGGGAGTTCTAGAGCGAGTCCGCCGGGAGGGCGTCAGCCTCCTATTAGTGGCACCCCGGTGGCCGTCCCGAGCTTGGTTCTCCGACATTGTGGCACTTCTAGACGGAACCCCGTGGCAGGTCCCTCTGAGGAGGGACTTGCTGTCTCAGGCAGGGGGTGTGATTTTCCACCCCAGGCCAGAGTTGTGGAACCTCTGGGTCTGGCCTCTGAGGGGGCACAGTACCTAGAGGAGGGTCTGCCACAAGAGGTCGTTGAGACCATTCTCAGCTCTAGGGCTCCCTCTACGAGGAAACTGTATAGCCTAAAGTGGAATGTCTTCACTAGCTGGTGTAGAGAAAGGGGGGTGGACCCAGTTGACTGCGCAGTCGCTTCAGTACTGGAGTTCCTCCAAGACCGTTTCTCCGCTGGTTTGACCCCATCCACTCTGAAGGTGTATGTGGCAGCCATAGGGGCTTTCCACTCGCCTTTGGAAGGGGGCCCTTTGGGTAGACACCACTTGGTTGTGCGTTTTCTCCGTGGGGCTAGGAGATTGAGGCCTGCGGCTCATCCCAGAGTCCCGGCTTGGGACCTGGCAGTGGTTCTGGAAGGGTTGGCTGAGGCCCCCTTCGAACCGTTGGAGTCGGCTGAGGCGAGAAATCTGACCCTGAAGGTAGCATTTCTCCTCGCCATCACTTCTCTGAGGAGAGTGGGGGACCTCCAGGCATTGGCGGTCACGCCTACTTGCTTGGAGTTTGCCCCAGGCGGGGTGAAAGCTATCTTGCATCCCAGACCGGGTTACGTGCCCAAGGTCCCATCTTCAGGGATGGGGTCAGTATTTCTTCAGGCTTTTCATCCTCCGCCTCACGCGACGGCAGAGGAAGCTAGGCTGCACCTGCTCTGCCCGGTTAGGGCATTGAGGATCTATCTAGACAGGTCGGCTCAATGGAGGAAATCGGACCAGCTTCTGGTGTGCTTTGGCCCCCCTAAGAAAGGGTTGCCTGCGGCGAGACAGACTATTAGTAACTGGATCGTGCAGGCGATAGCCACGGCTTATCGGGTGCGCAATATGGCTTCACCCATGGCCGTGAGGGCTCACTCTACGAGGGGCTTGGCCTCCTCGGTGGCCCTCCTTTCGGGAGCCTCACTTATTGAGATTTGTGAGGCGGCGGGTTGGGCTAATCCACACACCTTTATAAGATTTTATAAGCTGGACCTCCCGGCTACGCCGGGTGCTAGAGTGCTTGCGTCCTGAGTGTGCCTGGGCTCCAGCTTCACACCAGGATGGGCGTGTCTCGGTGTGGCATAGTGGGTATTGACGTTCCCAGAGTGTCGTCACTCGACGACGCAGTGTTGAGTTCCCTCGATATAGGGAACGTCTCGGGTTACTATTGTAACCCTTGTTCCCTGAGAGGGAACGAGACACTGCGTCTCGTCGCCACACCTACACGTAGAGCGCTCGCTTCATCGCAAAGGCTGTCTGTTGTTTGGGGCGGCGCCTTCTTATAGCTTCCGTGTACGCCGTCGCCGGTTACGTCACGACGTTGCACCAATCGGATTGGTGGCTGATTTCATTCATACTTCAGAGCCGTCACGCTGGGGGCGTTCCCAGAGTGTCGTCACTCGACGACGCAGTGTCTCGTTCCCTCTCAGGGAACAAGGGTTACAATAGTAACCCGAGACGTTTTGCCAGGAAAGAGTGTGGAAGTTGAGGAAGTGGTGAGAATAGTGGAATATGAGAGCACAGAGGGAGCCCTAAGTGTAAAGGAAGATGAGAGAACAGGGGAAGCCATGAGAGCAGACTCAGAGGAAGATGAGAGAAAAGGGGAAGCCATGAGAGCAGACTCAGAGGAAGATGAGAGAACAGGGGATGCCATGAGAGCAGACTCAGAGGAAGATGAGAGAACAGGGGATGCCATGAGAGCAGACTCAGAGGAAGATGAGAGAACAGGGGATGCCATGAGAGCAGACTCAGAGGAAGATGAAGAAGAGACTGTTGTGTCAGATGATCCTGGTTTGTGGCCAGCAAAAATTAGCAATGCAGACAGAGAAAAAATAGTGAAAAAAATAGCTTCTTCTAAAGTTAAAGAACAAGAAATGCCACATGATTCAAAAGGTAAAGCCTTCCCCGAATACCTCAAGTACACAAAGTCAGGAAATTGCAGGGAAAAGATTAAGAGAGACTGGGTCATTTACAGCCAAAGCACAAATGCACTATTTTGTATTCCTTGTGTATTATTTGGTCATGAGCTAAAGAAACCTTGTATGAGCGCACTAAGCAGTCAACATGGTTATAAAATCAAAGACATAACATGGCGTCGAATGTATGATAAATTCCCTAACCACGAAAGCAGCAAACCACACAGGGAATGCTACTTAAAATGGAAAACCTTACAACAGTCTGTAATGACAGCTGTCCCTGGGGGAATAGACAGCAAGCTGAAGAAGCTCATACAAACAGAAATAGACAAAAATAGAGCTATTCTGAAGAGGATTCTAGATGTAACCTTGTTCTTGGCCTCTCGAAATTTACCCTTTAGGGGTAAAACAAAAGACTTGGGGGACATTCATAATGGCAACTTCTTGGGCACCCTTGAGCTCCTGTCCCATTATGACCCACTACTTAACGAACATCTACAAAAAGTAAGAGACAAAAAAACAGGAACAAGATTGACACACTATTTAAGCTCAGATATTCAGAACGAATTTATTGAGTTATGTGGAAAACGAGTGTTAAGTAGTATTCTTAAGGAAAGGGAGGAATCAGTCTACTATTCAGTCATTTGCGATGCTACTCCTGATATTTCACATACAGAGCAAAATGTGTTACTCTTACGATATGTAGGTTTTGATCAAGAAAACAACAAGTGGGAGGTTGTTGAAAGGTTTTTGGAGTTTAAAGATTTTCACAAAAAAACAGGAAGTGAAATTGCAGACATGATTGTAAATGTGCTTAACAGTCATGGCATAGATCTGAATGACTGCAGGGGCCAAGGCTATGATAATGGGGCAAATATGTCTGGAAAAATCAAGGGGGTTCAAGCCCAATTATTACAAAAAAATAAGCTGGCTACTTTTTCCCCTTGTGCATCTCATACTCTGAACCTTGTTGGTGTGCATGCAGCTCAATCAAGTCCAGAGGTTACCAACTTTTTTGGCTCAATCGCCTTTATGCACTTGTTAGTGCCAGCCCAGAGCGATGGGCCATCTATAAGGCAAAAACGGGTTGCACTTTACATCGTCTGTCAGACACTCGGTGGAGTGCAAGGGTTAAGGCTGTTCAACCTATAGCCAAGCACCTGCCCAGTGTCCTAGAAGCTCTTGATGCCATTCTCTCAACCTGCAGTCTAACACCAGAGGCTCGGTCTGAAGCCAGCGGCCTAAAAAAGTATTTTGAAACTTTTGATACTGTTTTTCTGTTGACTGTTTGGGTCAAAGTTCTGCAAGCCATTGACAAAAGGAATATTATTCTCCAGTCAGGGAAATTAACTCTTGAGACAGAGGCAGAAAATATCAGAGCTTTGCAGGAGGAGATGCAACATCTGAGGGATGAATGGGAGAGTTTCTTTTCTGAAGCATCACTCGTTGCCCAACAGATGAGCATTAACCCTCTGTTCAGGTCAGGATTCAGCCGCCAGAGGAAAAGAAAACGGTTTCACGATGAGACCGAGGTAGAGGGAGCAAGGGAGCACAGTGCAGACACCATATTCAGAAACACTGTGTTTCTTCCCATGATGGACCACATAATCAATGACTTAAGTACCAGGTTTGCCACAACAGCTGAGATCTTGGATCAGTTTTCTGTAGTGGTAAAAATGGGTCAGTTACATGATGATCAAATCCATTCTGTATGCCAGCCATTGATTTCAAAATACAACACTGATCTGACTTGTGAATTTGAAGATGAAGTCAGACACCTCAACTCTGTATATAGAGCCACTTTCCCAGGGTGTCTGTCACCAATTGATCTGCTCAACGGCATTTACAAGATGCAGCTGCAGAGTATTTTTGGGCAGGTCTGCATAGTTTTGCGAATATTTTGCACACTGCCTGTGACCGTTGCTGGTGGCGAGAGAGCATTCAGTAAGCTAAAACTGATAAAGAATTATCTGAGGTCTGCTATGTTGCAGGATAGACTTTGTCACCTTGCCATACTATCCATTGAAAGCAAACTGGCAAGAAAGCTGAACTTTGATGATTTGATACATGATTTTGCCAGCAGAAAGGCACGCCGCTGGGCCATTATAAAGTGATGTTGAACATAACTTTGTTAGACCTGGATAACAAACAGTACTTCAGGTACTACAGGTTCAGTACTTGTTTAGTCCTGGACTGGTTTAAGCCTGGCATTACTCCTGGTGTGTCTTGATTTTGAGCCCTTTTGGCCTTGCTAGTTTTATTCCTGGACTGATTTAATTATGGGTTAGTTCTAGCTGATGTTTCCTGATTGAGCAGTTTGACCCAGCTAAAGCTTGTTCATGTAAAGTATATGTCAATATGTGTACAATATGTTCTGTTGTGCTTGCAATTGCAATTGATAAAATAAATGTTCTCCCTTTTATGTAAACAAGTACATCTTTCTATATTTTTTTCTTGTTTTTGTAGGCTTTGTACTCCTCTTTAGACATTTTAACTATGCAATGTGCTAAGTATCTTTTTTAAAGTATATAGGGCATGTTTATTGGGTTAAATTTTATCTGTAAAAATTGTAGGGGGCCCAGAAATTTTGTCTTCCATAGGGCCCAGAATTTCTGGCGGCACCCCTGGCTGTCATACACTGATTATTATTCAACATAATGCACAGAAGAAGAGATAAACCTCATCAAACTCACCTGTTACAGTAAGAGTCACTCCTGGTTTACCAAGCCATTTTCCATCATCTTTATCAGTGATGAATCTGAAATAGTACTTGTGTGAATCCTTCAGTGTCACATGACTCAGTCTGACGGTGCAGTTCTGCTGGTTATCTCCCAGATACTGAAGCCTCTGACTGTATTCAGGGTCCTTAGACAGATCTGGATACTCTCCATTATCTTTTACCGTTGTGTTTGTCCAGAACACATTCATGATCTGATCTCCAGTAGGGTATGTGCAGTTCATTATCACTGTTGAGTCCTTTAGTGCACAGATGTGTGAAGGGCTGTAACTCACAGCTTTTTTCTGACTATAAACCCCTAAAAAGTTCACACTTGACAAATTAGCAGCAGCATGTACTTAAATGCATTACGCAAAACTTCCTGAGCATTTCTGACTCGCATTGACTCACCGTGAATCATGAGCAGAACAATCAGAGGAAGAGGAGGAGCCATTCTGACTGACGTCACTATCAACACCTACAACAAATGTACAGTGGATTATTTTTCAGTTTTAATGTTGCATGAAACATAATAAATATTACTTTCTTTATTTAAAAAATTACAACAACAGTCATGTTTGCACTGCTTGAGTTTGTAAATGTCCGACATCATTCCTCATCCCCTTATGATTGACAGCACATTATAGACAGTAAAACGCTGCCAGAATGATAACCTTTATTTTCATGCAGAAAAATTATTATAAAGCACCTTTGTTGACTTTTTTTTATCAATGCACTGTTAATGTTTACAGTAAATGCTGTGAGGCTAGTTGTTACTCTCTGATGAATATGTATCATGGCAGGTTTTTTTTTTTCAAAAGCCACATCCTGTATAGAGCCTCACCTTAATATAAAAGTTTTTGATATAATTGGATTTTTATAGAGGTGTTCGTCACCAACATACAAAACTCTGCAAGAGAAAACATATTTGTGCTGTAGGACTTTAGTTTTTCAACCATGTAGTTACTTAGACAAAGCCCTATGACAACTAGCCTCAACCAATCTCCCATAAATCCCCAAACTTAAGATATTTGACAGAACATTTATAAAATCATGTTCTTACCCGTTTCACCAACACCCGTGTCCAATGACAGCACTACAAATGATCAGGCTGGAACCAGTTTGGGAGTTTTCACACTAATTGACATGTGATTAACACATTTTTTAAGATGAATTTATGACACCTCAAGTATTGCAGATCGAGCAGAAAAAGAGTCTTAGCTGATAATATTTGACTAATGACAAGAAAGTTAATCTGAGAGACACTTTATGTCCATAAAGATGCTCATTGAATAATGTTTTCAAACTTGTGAATATCTATATTCAATCAGTTTCATTCTGAGAGCATTGGCAAGGAACCTGTTCTTAAGAAACTGTTCTTATTCTTGAATAACTGCTTTAATTTGTACATGTAGGCCTGGTATTCTCACCTGTTGGGAGTGACAATAGGGCTCATTTACATCTCATTTAGATAAGCCATACCCCCTGTACAGCTGCATGGTTGCATAGTAACGACAGATGCAACGGGAAAAATCGGACCACATACTATTGATAATAAAGGATAGCAGATGCTAACATTACCATCTAAAAGCTAAAAGCAAGTTTTTTGGCAAGTGATATGATGCTAACGATTACAATTAAAATAAATTACAATAGTTAGGTATAGGAAGATCAACATGAGATAACGTGTGTGTGTTCTTAGAATGAACCCAAAACAACAAACTTTGATGTTTATGGAAACACACCCCATAAGAAACAGAAAGATATTCTTGCAGATCTTGTTGCCTCCAATGAAATAAGTCTTTCGGGGACACTTTCTGTTTGTGGGGGTATTCATGTAACCATCTCTGAAGTTTTTGGAGAGTGGGGTAATGTGAGACACCCCCTGTATCTGGACAACAGAACACATTTGTGGTCATATGGCCATTATGTTTTAAAACCCCTCCAATTTCCCCTTGGTCATGAAGGAGAGGACCTCATGGTGTTGTGGTCGGTGTGTTTTTTGCACAAATATCAAGCATTCTGCGTTAGTTCAGGCAGGCCACATAGTCAATCTAACTGTTTCTTTTTAACATTGTTTTTAAATCTATCAGGTTTTCACCATTCCTGTCAGATTCAAATCCAGCATCGACTGGAGATTAGTTTACAAACAATCCCGCAGTGAACTGAAGTGAGCATGTCTTCCCCATGTGAGCTGGAACTTTATTAAAATAAAGTTCAACCACTCATTCCTAATATTAGGATCAGCAGGAAGCTTATGCAGCGACTGTGTTCTTCCTCAACCAGGTATAGCGCTATATCTTAATCTTCCTCGAGGTATTGTTGTTGACCAGCTGCTAGCACAAGACCCAGACTGATCTCATTAAATGCTGTATGTATGACACACCAATTTGTATGCCATTTACCCCCCCCCCCCACACACACACACACACTGCCCCTACCCCTACCCCTACCCATCACACACACACAGCCCCTAAACCTACCCATCACACACAAACACAGCCCCTAAACCTACCCATCACACACACACACACACACACACACACACACACACACACACACACACACACACACACACACACACACACACACACACAGCCCCTAAACCTGCCCATCACACACACACAGCCCCTAAACCTACCCATCACACACACACAGCCCCTAAACCTGCCCATCACACACACACACAGCCCCTAAACCTGCCCATCACACACACACAGCCCCTAAACCTACCCATCACACACACACACAGCCCCTAAACCTACCCATCACACACACACAGCCCCTAAACCTACCCATCACACACACACTGCCCCTAAACCTGCCCATCACACACACACAGCCCCTAAACCTGCCCATCACACACACACAGCCCCTAAACCTACCCATCACACACACACACAGCCCCTAAACCTGCCCATCACACACACACTGCCCCTAAACCTACCCATCACACACACACACAGCCCCTAAACCTACCCATCACACACACACTGCCCCTAAACCTACCCATCATACACACACAGCCCCTAAACCTGCCCATCACACACACACAGCCCCTAAACCTACCCATCACACACACACACAGCCCCTAAACCTACCCATCACACACACACTGCCCCTAAACCTGCCCATCACACACACACAGCCCCTAAACCTGCCCATCACACACACACAGCCCCTAAACCTACCCATCACACACACACACACACACAGCCCCTAAACCTGCCCATCACACACACACACAGCCCCTAAACCTGCCCATCACACACACACAGAGCCCCTAAACCTACCCATCACACACACACACAGCCCCTAAACCTACCCATCACACACACACACAGCCCCTAAACCTGCCCATCACACACACACAGAGCCCCTAAACCTACCCATCACACACACACTGCCTCTAAACCTACCCATCATACACACACTGCCCCTAAACCTACCCATCACACACACACTGCCCCTAAACCTACCCATCACACACACACACAGCCCCTAAACCTACCCATCACACACACACAGCCCCTAAACCTACCCATCACAAGAAACATTCTGCATTTTTACATTTTCAAAAAAACAATTTAGTATGTTTATGAATCCATTTACCTTGTGGACACATACACACACACACACACACACACACACACACACACACACACACACACACACACACACACACACACACATTCAGACACATTTTGAACGAATAAATCAAACGCTTCCCTAAACCCACCCATTTGTGTATTATAAAAAACAGGATAACAGGCGGATTCGACTGCAGGCACAATTTATTCACAAAGTACAAATACTCTTATACAATTTATTCAGAAAGTGTTCTGAGGCCAAACGATTGGTCTGTGTGAAGAAAATCCCCAAAAGCAATCAGAACATCGAGTCCATCCGCCAAAGATTAATAATACATTTCAAATATTGCCGCCGGAAGAAACGTCACGTCAGCTTTGACAGCATTGGCTGTCGTGTGTCTCGTGACCAATCACGTCATTGCGTCAGCTTTGATTGTAAAATGCCATTGGCTCTCGTGTGTCTCGTGACCGATCGTGTCATTCTCATCATTGTCGTCTCGTGTATAATTTGAATCAGAAATATAACGAGTGTGTGTGTGTTCTGTTCACAAAGGGGCGTGATCATCATTTCAACGACTAAAACATTAAGATCTACTCTGTTCTTCACATGAAGATATCGTCTGACTTCAGAAGACCTGGAATGCAACATGAGTTAATACTTTTATACTGTTTTTTGGTCCGTTTTTGCAATAAATACATGTGACTGTACATTTATTGGCCTGTTACGTGTTTTATATTGTTGAGAGTGCGTAGGTTTAGGGTAGGAGTGGAGTTAGTTGCTCTAAAATATTAAATTAGGCTATAAATATTAATTCTGTCAGATCAGGTTGGCGGAATCACACGGCGTAGACATACACGCGGATATCTCAAAATGCGCATAGATAACGCGCCACTTGCCTTTAGAAAGTGGCGTGTATGTTTACGGAAAGTCGTGATGTCATGTTGCGAGCCCTCCATGAGTCGGTGGGTGGGGCTACTGAACTACATGTGCTCATTATTCAGTAGAGGCGGTATTTCGTCGCGCAAAATTATTATAAAGCACCTTTGTTGACTTTTTTTTATCAATGCACTGTTAATGTTTACAGTAAATACTGTGAGGCTAGTTGTTACTCTCTGATGAATATGTATCATGGCAGGTTTATTTTTTTCAAAAGCCACTTCTTGTATAGAGCCTCACCTTAATATAAAAGTTTTTGATATAATTGGATTTTTATAGAGGTGTTCGTCACCAACATACAAAACACTGCAAGAGAAAACATATTTGTGCTGTAGGACTTTAGATTTTCAACCATATAGTTACTTAGACAAAGCCCTATGACAACTAGCCTCAACCAATCTCCCATAAATCCCCAAACTTAAGATATTTGACAGAACATTTATAAAATCATGCTCTTACCCGTTTCACCAACACCCGTGTCCAGTGACAGCACTACAAATGATCAGGCTGGAACCAGTTTGGGAGTTTTCACACTCAGTGTCACGTGATTAACACATTTTTTAAAATGAATTTATGACACCTCAACTATTGCAGATCGAGCAGAAAAAGAGTCTTAGCTGATAATATTCGACTAATGACAAGAAAGTTAATCTGAGAGACACTTTATGTCCATAAAGATGCTCATTGAATAATGTTTTCAAACTTGTGAATATCTATATTCAATCAGTTTCATACTGACAGCGTTGGCAAGGAACCTGTTCTTAAGAAACTGTTCTTATTCTTGAATAACTGCTTTAATTTGTACATGTAGGCCTGGTATTCTCACCTGTTGGGAGTGACAATAGGGCTCATTTACATCTCATTTAGATAAGCCATACCCCCTGTACAGCTGCATGGTTGCATAGTAACGACAGATGCAACGGGAAAAATCGGACCACATACTATTGATAATAAAGGATAGCAGATGCTAACATTACCATCTAAAAGCTAAAAGCAAGTTTTTTGGAGAGTGATACGATGCTAACGATTACAATTAAAACGACAGTTAATTACAATAGGTAGGTATAGGAAGATCAACATGAGACCAATTGCGTCATTACGTCAGCTTTGATTGTAAAATGCCATTGGCTCTCGTGTGTCTCATGACCGATCGCGTCATTCTCATCATTGTCGTCTCGTGTATCATTTGAATCAGAAATATCACGAGTGTGTGTGTGTGTTCTGTTCACAAAGGGGCGCGATCATCATTTCAACGACTAAAACATTAAGATCAACTCTGTTCTTCACATGAAGATATTGTCTGACTTCAGAAGACCTGGAATGCAACATGAGTTAATACTTTTATACTGTTTTTTGGTCCGTTTTTGCAATAAATACATGAGACTGTACATTTATTGGCCTGTTACGTGTTTTATATTGTTGAGAGTTGGTAGGTTTAGGGTAGGAGTGGAGTTAGTTGCTCCAAAATATAAAATTAGGCTATAAATATTAATTCTGTCAGATCAGGTTGGCGGAATCACACTGCGAAGACATACACACAGAATCACAGGGCATACACATACACGCGGATAGCTCAAAATGCATATAGATAACACGCTACTTGCCTTTAGAAAGTTTTTAGCTCTGAAACTTAGAGGATATTCTTATATTACCATGACCTTTTATATATCAAAAGCTCAAGGAAAAGTTGTTTCCTCAATTCATCACCCCTTTAAAGGTAGGGTAGGTAGGAATGATCTAAAACACTTTTGTCCAAATCACTAGCACATGAAGCTGCCTAATATAGCTAACATAACATTACTTAGCATAAAGTTACAATATTATACACTTAGCCATTAGTAGAGATAATAAATACTCAATATGCTTAGCTCAGATTGATCGCTGTTGTGTTGAATTGCACAAAACTTAACTTTAGATTATACAATGCATGTGTAAAAGCTAGTACACCGCATCCAGGAACTTTTTTTCAGAACTAAGTTAGCTTTAGCTACTAATCAACAATGCTTTCATCATGGAAACTCTTACATGCAAAACACAGTATATGTTATGAATCTTACACGAAATTCATCTTCATCACAGTATAACTGATGTTATTGGGGGAAAAAAATAAAAATGTATCAATGCTGCCCGTTTTTAGCTTTGCCTTATTAAACAAAAAAATATATTTTAAACTTGACCAGTATCGATATTCTAGCTTGATAGTGAGTACTAAAAGACATCTTATTTGTTTATATTCATACTGATAAAGTTAGATGTGTTATTACATGTGATTCTGACATGATGTGACTACATGCACACCGCTCGTCTCAGGTAAATAACGCGTCTGAACTGGCAGACACAGGGTTTACAACGGGAGAAGCTCGCTGCAAGCAGACAGGTGAATACAGATATGTAATCCTCTTCTTCAGCAATGACAGAGAGAACTTACGTCCGGAGGGCTTCACTGCAAAGCAGTCAGGTGAGTGTTCAGGTATGAATTCCTCTTAAAGGACTGGCAGACACAGAGTTTACAATGGGAGAAGTTCGCTGCAAAGCAGACAGGTGAATACAGATGCGTAATCCTCTTCTTCAGCAATGACGGACAGAGAACTTACGGCTGGAGGAATTTACTGCAAAGCAGTCGGTTAAGCATTCACGTACGTGTCCCTCTTCACAATGGGCTGTCAGATAGCATGCTCAAATTTCTGTGTAGTACAGTAGTGTTAGCCTCTTCTTACGACTTAGAACGTGACAGAAAACTCAGGTAAGTAGTGGACACCCGGCGGGTTTAAGTTATCACTTCACACATCAAAATAGTGCATCACATCATCACTGCAATTTAACACTCAGTGGGAAATACATAAATAAATAGCCGTCGCCCATTTTCTGACCTGGCATTCACATCAGGGAGTCCCATAGACAAGAGAGAGAGGATGGAGATCAATTGGACTACTCACAGTCTCTCACAAACAATCTTCCTGTCCAGCGATTTCCTCCTTCCGGTTGAGTCCATAGATATCCATAATAAAGGCTAGATGTCTCGTGCGCGCTGTTGGCCAATGGTGGTCGCCGTCCGCAACTGGCGGCCATCTTTTCACAGGCAGCTCGCTCACTCGTAACTGTGTTTTAATGGTGCATGTACTTTTAAATAACCATAACTTGCTCAGTTTTCAACCGATTTTCAAACTGTTTCGTTTGTTATAACTGCCAGAGATGTAGTAATGCCACTGCATACTTATGAATAATTATAACCATGGACTTCAATGTGAAAGTAACATTGAACAGAACAGACAGGTGCAATGAATATACACAAACAAGGTATTTATGTTAAATCAATATATAGACTACTAAAACTGTGCAAAAAGATTATATATATATATACATATACACACATACATATACACACACTTTATAATAAGAATATCACTATTATAATAAGATTATTTGTATAAAAAAAAAACATGCAAACTAAGTTTATTTTAACTTCAAAAACGCAATTTACTAGGATTTTCCCCCTACATTTCACTGTGCCTACTTCAGAGATCCCCCCCCCCCCCCCCCCCCCCGAATTTTGCCTACCATCAAATGCCTTACCTCTTTAGAAAGCTGAGACCCTGTAGTTTCTTAAGAAATGAGCAGAATAATTGTGGGAAGTACTGGCACAGATTTATAGCAGCTAGAATGTTTTTTTTTTTTTTTAAACAAGCTGCACGATTAAGTCGTTTATCGAAATGAAAAGCTGCAATTTCAACGTGTTAAAGCATCCAGATTTGTAGCCATGTTAATAATGTTTGTAAGAAACCAAACCATTTGTAAATCCGACAAGATTTCAGCGAGATAAGAGTATTTATGTTCATACAGATCACTCATCTTACATCACGTTCCACAGAGCCCGACAGAAAGCCTGCCTGTGACAAGATGGCCACCGGTGATGACAATGGTTACTCCGCCATAAGACATCTAGCCTTTATTATGGACATCTATGGTTGAGTCGGCCAAGCTCACAATGCTGTGCCCGATCTGCCAGTTCCACTTCCTCTTCTCCATCGCTCACGCTTCCTCCGAGACTCACAGTCCCCAAAAACAGCCCCCCCTCTTTGGTGCATCCTCTCTCCTTTTATCCTACAATAATGGCATCGTGTCCCAACGTGCACGGCTGCCGGCGATTTCCGCTGATCACCCCATAGACATAATATACGTAAACGCCTCATGACGTGCTGGAGCATGATCCAGCGTCGCCGCCATATTGGTTGGGTCTCTCCACTCAACGCTAACATTCAGAGTCAGTCAGAGTCAACGGAGAGCGAGCAATTATGCCCGTATTTTGTGCAGCTTACGATTGCAATAATGCAATATTGATACCAGATCGCATGGGATTACATTTCACAAGTAAGATTGGACAATAATTTAGGTTATTTTACAATGTATACATCATTATCATTTCATGCTTGTGTCATTTGTGGTGTCTGTATTTCACAAAGTAAGGCTGCACCCCATCGCAAAATTAACTACCCTGGAGTTACAGAGTGCAAGCATACGCAAGAAGCTGTGCAAAACAGTTCTTCTTAAAGGATTTTACCTCCCCAGTACCAGTTGCAAGACTGACAGGGTAATGTAAGATGCTGGAATGACCTGGAGTTATAACGTTTACTTTAGGCCTTTAAAAAATATATAATTCTGAGCTGGTACAGAATGTGTGTGTGTGTGTGTGTGTGTGTGTGTGTGTGTGTGTGTGTGTGTGTGTGTGTGTGTGTGTGTGTGTGTGTGTGTGTGTGTGTGTGTGTGTGTGAGTGAGTGAGTGTTTGAGAGAGAAATAAATTCAAATGAACAATCAAACTTGTTTCTTTATTAAAATATAAAATTAATTCATTAATACATTTATCAATATGTCAAAGTCTAACATATGCCTTAGTTAAAGCTCGTGATACAAAGTCTTTCTACATGAAAGCAGAATGTTTCAATGTGTGACAGCGTCCTGGATCATAACTAAGTCTCTGCAGTTTGTAACAAACCAAACCGTGTGAAAATCCGGTAAAAATTTACGATCATTGTAGTTGAGAATACATCTTCCTCAGTAGAAATAAATGCGGGGGACGGCGCATTGGGGACCCATCCAAGATGGCGCCGCGCTGATACGTCCGCTCCAATAGGCAGCGTCAGTCTATGAGGCGTCTACGTATATTATATCTATAGGCGTTTCTCTATGTCAAGGAAGGATCCTCGGAAGCCAGAATTCCAAGCATGCTACGTCATCGACATCCGACGAAGGACTGTTCCAATGTCGAGGATCCTCCGAATTTCAACCAAGGACTGAGTCCTTTGTTCGAAAAATATGTCATATACAGGAAAGGATGCATATGAGTAGCCTTCGCGCTCTTCGCGTTCTCAAATCACCCACAATCCTATGCGCGCAGCTTTGCTATCTTCAGACGTTCCCGGAGTCGGAGCATGAATGGGGCAAATATGCTTGTATCGGGGTTTATATATATATATATATATATATATATATATATATATATATGGCATCTGAGTTGACATTTGCAATCAAAAGCTTTATTTATATTTTACAATTAACCCTTTAGGCGAGTTTTTTTCCTAAAATATTTGATTTTGACATCTTAATTTCAAAATGCTATATCTTAAAAGCGATAAAAGATAGAAACTTTCTGTAAATTAGAGAAATATTAAGGATGACCCAACGTTTCTGTAGGGATTACATTTGCCACATGTTTAAATGATATATATAAAATGCATTATAGCCCCTGACCCGTGTCACACCGCGTCTGCTCCTGCTACAAACTGCTACAAATCCAGATCTGCCTCGCGCGCGCCGAGTGTGCACAGCCTGGACCACTGTTACTGTCATTTTGACTCCCCACCCTTCCTCCACGTTGTCCCTGAACTGTCCTATGAATACTTCGACCTCTTCTAACATACCCAATGTCATTAGATAAAGTCTCCACCACAATAGTCTTGGCACGATCGCGGAGAGGCGTGCAGTCAGAAGACGGGCTTTATGGTGAGCGCGGCAAAAATATCCCTAAATAATCTGTATAAAACAGGCAGAATAAATCCAAATAAAAAGTATTGCGTTAATAACACACACACACACACACAGATGAGCATGTCAATCTATCGCTTGACAGCTTTGTGGAGAGAGACTATTCTTTCCGGTAAAATCAAAAAAGAAAATGCACTCACACAAACGCACACAAATGCAACGTGCCCATGCTCTTAATATACAATCATTGATGAACACTTTAGTTTTTAATTTTAATGAAGAAGAAAAAAAAAAAAAAAACTTTATGACACCGGATTAGAACTCGGAAACCTTTAGCTGCGTTTCCACCGCAGGAACTTTCCCCAGGAACTGGCAACTTTGGGGATGGTACTTGATGTGTTTCGACCTCAGGGTCTAAATGGGAGGTAGTACTTTTTCAAAGCCCATGAACTTTCGAGGGCAGGACTTGAGCGCTGAACATGCTGATTGGTTTAGCTCATGCAGCATTTTATTTCAACTGGCATTTTTAAAAGTCTTGAGGTTCGTTCTGCATTCATTAAATATCAGTCTTGCTCTTTCTTTCTGATGGTGCGCGTTCGTCTCAGCCATCTCACGGTCAATGTCCATAATAGCTGATTATAACATACATTTCCTTTTAAATCTAGCTTTACAAGCTTTCAGAATACGCTAGTAATCTTTTCTGCCGTTTCGTTAATTACCTCTTTAGTAAACCAATACATAACCAGCAAAAGCGGCGCAGCTTGAATCTCTCCCATGCTTGTTATTAATTCATCCATGTAATCGACCTGACCCTATTATTTTTGAGTCCTTATATGATGTGACAGGTAAAAAAAGTTCCTGGTGCAAATTGTTAAGGGTAATTTGGCTGAAAAATGGGCTATAGAGACGGTTTACTAAAGTTCTACCACCAGACCACTGGGGAACTCAAATATTAGCAGCAGATATATGTATTTAATCACTCATGTCAAGATTCTCAGGACTAATAATATATTTGACGCAAAAAAAATGCAAATATTGTTTGCAAATGGTCAACATTTTTTTACTATTTTGCAAAATAGCAAATAGTTAAATAGCTACAATTTTATTCCCTATTATGTTTGAGCTTTAAATGAGTCTCTTATTTTAAATAAAATTAAAATTGTCAAGGGTACAGAGACTGCATGAGACAAAGATGTTAGTTAGCATAGTTTATTGAGCACCAGAGAGTGTAACTGTAGCGAAGTGTAGGTGGGCAGGTGAATGAAAGTCTTCGTGAGGGTAGGAAAAAAAAAAAAAAAAAAAAAAAAAATTCGCAGGAGTGATCGCTGGAGAAAATCAATGGAGAGTTCGCTGGAGAGATCCCGGGAGACACACACACCGGACTGGGAAACACACAGAGATTCTGACAAGAGACGTAGAAGATCACAGGGATACTTGAGGGAGTCCTGAGGTAAAGCAAAGAATGTTAGTACCTTCTCATAGACGAGACCGGACAGTTATGGGGCTAATATTGTTGCATTATTCCAAACAAATATATTGTTATCCACAAATAAATGTAAAGCGATTCACAAAAAATAAATAATTCCACAAATCAACAGAATGAGATCCACAAATATATGCAGGAATTTCACAAAAATAAATTAGATTCACAAATAAATACAATGATATTTGTGAGTAACAAAAAAATCCACACATGTCAAAAACACACAACTAACCGTCTAACCTTACACAATGACTGTGATGTAGCCTAATCTGAAATACAAATAGGCAAACACATCATAAAAAACACCATACTTCAGTTCTCAAAAATATTAATATATAACTTATATTTTTCCAAAATGAATAGCCTTGTCAAATGGCTATCGTTTTAACTTATATGGTGGAAAAGGTGACGTTTACTAAAAGGATCGAGTGAACGATCTAAGCAAAGTATCTACGGTTGTATTTTGTAATACAAAATAATATTACCCTTTGTCATTAGACACATTATTTAGTTTGGTACGGTACTTGGTGTTTCCTATTCTTAGATTTCATGTGACGTCACACAGTGGTGCGGCCGCCATTTGTAGGACTGAATTGCAACATGCGTCTATCTGCTGTGCTGTGGGCTGTGACAACAGCAAATAAAATAAAACATGGATTAACATTTTACAATATCTACAAAAACCCTGAGCGTCGTCAGAAATACTTTGCTCTTTTTCTGCTAACTTTTAACAATCATTTATAATAATAAAGTACTAAAATGAGACTCTCTTCTAGTTCTATTTCTAGCATGCACGCATTTTCGATCGATGTAACATTGTATATTCTATTAAATCAGCAACCAAAATTGTGGAAATATCAATTAATTTTAAAACAATTTTCATTCTAGGGCACCTTTAACCTTTTGCATTGTTAATTCATCTATAAAATTATCTTCACATGAATTAAGTCATAAAGTGTCAATCATCCACGGCTCCAGCCACAAAGAGATGCATAAAGGGCTACTTCCTGCTTCGCTACTGTTCGGACGCTCTTGCTTACTGCTCCGCGCTTTGCTCTATCGCTTCTATATTTTATCTCATTACTTCAACTTCAGCAAATCAATCACAGTGCTCAAACAACAAAGCTTGACTTTGATGATAAAACTTGAAACTCTGGAGACTGGATTACTACAAAAAAGCGAACATTTCATCTGACCAGCCTCTCCCTGCCATCAGCTTACATTACGGAAGGGAAAACACAGCTGCCTACTATCGAAAGGATAAGAAAATGCCTCTTTTAATTCAAGCATCTACTTGCTGCACAAACTGCCACAGACTTTCACAACGGATTGCAGTTCTTGAAACAAAGTTATTTGCGGAACTACCAAACCGGACGAATCACACAGCAGAGCTTCATCACAAACGTCCTCTGCACACAGCTGGTGAGTCCCATAAATGTAGTGCTACTCAACAGATAGAGAAACAAGTAACTGATCAACACATTAATCGATGGCACAAACAGGGGGCAAGACCCAAACGCACTCGAGACGTCAGATTGTCACGTGCTTCATATATTGCTGCAGTAGCATGCTCTACCCCAGACACAAGGATTTCAAACACTAGTTTCCGAACACCATCTATACATCTTGAAAACAGATTTGAAGTATTAATAAATGAGGGTGATGAATCCCAAAACGTGATAAATGTGATCGAACACAGATTAAATCAGCCCACAGCTAACACTAATGCTAACAGGCGCTCAAGGTCGAGCAGACAGCGGCCCTCAGCTCAGAGCGCAGCCGAGCCAAGGACTCTGATAGTGGGTGACTCTACAGTCAGAAACATTAGCAGCAGAGGTACAACTACAGGCTGCCTTCCACAAGCAACCATTTTTGATGTAAACAGGGAAATTCAGAAGATCCTGATAAAACATAAGACTGCAAATCGACTTATCATTCATGTAGGGAAGAACGATATTCAGAGAGAGCAGTCAGAACTGTCAATGCAATTTTTGAAACATTTAGCAAACTGAAAGTTCAGCCGTTCATCAGTGGACCACTGCACGCAAGAGGAACAAATAGATTCTCACGGTTGCGTGGGCTTAATAGATGGCTGCAAAAAAACCTGAATGATGAAGGGAGTGAATTTCATCGACAACTTTAATCTCTTCTGGAGTCAGAGACAATTGTTTACATCAAATGGCCACCACCCAAACAAACTTGGTGCAAGAGTGTTAAAGGACAATATTTATTTTTCCCTTCATCATCCTTCAGCTGTGTGTTTTAACCCACTCAAACTGATAAAGAGTATGGCCAACCACAGGACTTTTCAGCAGCTGAATGGACATGTGGCTGACACATCCCACAAGGACAATGATAAGACCACGCCGCCACAACAACAATAGCTCACAGACACACTCCCAGCTGGGCCCTGCCCACAGAGCTCACCACAGAAAGACTGTGAAGGATTAGAACTGCTCCAAGATTCAGCACCCAAGGGTGATTTTCTGGAAAATGGACAGGGAAGCCAGGACAACATATTTCAGCTTCCGATAACACCAGAGCAATAGCCCCTCTCACCGGACATGTCATTCCTCTCTCCAGCATCCCCGCATCTGAGCTTCTCAGAGAAAATGGAGGATTTGGTTCATGCTGGAATCTCACTTGATCGCTGTGACCCCCCAAATATCGACCAAAAAGGTGCTCCACGCATCCTTCTTATCATTATTTACAGGCCTCCGAAATACTCTTTAGGATTTACTGAGGACTTTACAGAACTGTTATCAATAATTTCCTCAGAGTTTGACTGTTTTGCTATTGCTGGGGATTTTAACATTCACATAGACAATATTGAATCCAGTACAACATTGATATGTCAAAGAAAATACAGAAATGATCAGACAGGGCCACATCCTTAATAACAATTGATGAAATGTTTAGACCCTTACTGATAAGTAAATCTAGAGTGTGTCCATGATTGTGTGTGGGTCCATGTTCATGCTATGTCAAATCAAAAGTGTTAAGAACAGTCATGAGCTCTTTTGTTGTACTGGATTCAATATTGCAAAATAGAAAATCTGAACGCATGTGGCAGAAGACAAAACTTGTAGTCCATTATAACTATATCTATAAAGACACCCTTCATGCTTTCAATGTTGAACTAGTCAAAAGCTAGACAGACCTTCTTCTCAAATATTATAAACATAAACAACACGCACACTCTTTTTGATACTGTCGCAAGACTATTAACTATTACTATTACTATGACTATTACTAGTGAAATGCTCTCAGACAGTAAATGCAGTGAGTTTGCTTCCTACTTCTCAGAGAAAATCAATAATATCAGAAAGGCGATCAGCACATCCTCTAGTTGCTCTGGGGTCAGTCAGATCAGACCAAACCCTCGGATAATTACCATGTCAGATTTCGAAGCAATTGACTGCAAAATTTTAGAAGAAACAGTACAGCATCTTAAAAAATCAACCTGTGCCCTAGACACACTCCCCACTTCATTTTTCAAAAGTGTGTTTAACTGTTTGGAAGCAGATCTCCTAGAAGTGGTGAACTCCTTACTTCTCTATGGGACTTTTACAAACTCCCTTAAAACTGCAATAGTTAAGCCTCTTCTGAAAAAGAGAAATCTGGATAACTCCATACTGAGCAACTACAGACCAATCTCAAATCTCCCCTTCATAGGCAAAATCATTGAATTGTCAATCAGCTGAATAAATTCTTACGCTCAAATGGATACTTTGACAATTTTCAATCTGGTTTCCGTCCACATCACAGTACAGAGACAGCGCTCATAAAGATTATAAATGATATTTGCTTAAATACTGATACAGGCAAAATATCAATTCTGGTACTACTGGACCTCAGTGCTGCATTCGACACTGTTGACCACAACATACTTCTAGATAGGCAGGAAAACTGGGTTGGGCTTTCTGGGATGGTCCTCAGATGGTTCAGGTCATACTTAGAAGGGAGAGGTTATTATGTGAGTATAGGAGCCCATAAGTCTGAGTGGACGTCCATGACATGCGGAGTCCCACAAGTGTCCATGCTTGTACCAGTCCTTTTTAACCTGTATATGCTGCCACTGAGCCAAATAATGAAAAATAACAATATTGCTTACAACAGCTATGCTGACGATACCCAGATCTACCTAGCACGATCACCTAATGACTACAGCCCCACTGACTCCCTGTGCAAATGCATTGATGAAGTTAACAACAGGATGTGCCAAAACTATCTTCAGTTAAACAAAGACAAAACCGAAATCTCTACATTTGGAAACAAAGATGAAATTCTCAAAGGTGAACGCATATCTTGAGGCTAAAGGCCTGATAACAAAAAATCAAGTCAGGAATCTTGGAGTGATTTTGGAGTCAGACCTGAGTTTCAGTAGTCATGTCAAAGCAATAACTAAATCAGCATACTATCATCTGAAAAAATATTGCAAGAATTAGAGGTTTTGTCTCCAGGCAAGACTTAAAGAAACTCATTCATGCTTTCATCACCAGTAGGGTGGACTATTGTAATGACCTTCTCACGGGTATTCCCAAAAAGACCATTAGACAGCTGCAGCTCATACAAAATGCTGCTGCCAGGATTGTGAGCAGAACCAGAAAATATGACCATATCACACCAGTCCTCAGGTCTTTACACTGGCTTCCAGTTACATTTAGGATCGATTTTAAAGTACTATTACTTGTTTATAAAACAATCAATGACCTAGGACCTCAATACATTGCAGATATGCTGATTAAATACAAACCCAACAGATCATCCAGATCAGCAGGATCAAGTCAGTTAGAAATACCAAGAGTTCACTCAAAGCAAGGAGAGTCTGCTTTTAGCTATTATGCCAGCCACAGTTGGAACCAGCTTCCTGAACAGATCAGATTTGCTCCAACAGTAGCCACATTCAAATCCAGACTCAAAACACATCTGTTTAGCTGCGCATTTACTGAATGAGCTCTGAGCCACTGTATGTCCGACTGATTGCACCCTATCTTTTATCTTTATTCTTTTTATAATTGTTTTAGTTTACCTTTGTTCTTATCTTTGGTTATTGCTATTTTATATGTTCATTTGAGTTAAATATGATGAGTGAAAACTGGGTTTGATGGAAATAGTAAGTTTGACAATAAGGTTTGAGTATGTGGAAGTCTGTGGAGGGTATGATGAGTGAAAATGGGTTTAACAAGAAGGTTTCTGAGTAAAAATCAGGGAATAGTGATTAAAATGGATGTTATGAACGTGTTTGAGAAAGAAATGAAGGAGAGGTGTTCTAATAAAGATGGTACATGTATGTAGGCTGTAAACTGAAGGATGTTTTATTTTTATATCAGACCATTATTGTGGATCTGACCATTTTATTTTATCTTATTTTTGTATTATTATTTCTTATTTTATTTCTTATTATCTTTACAACTGTTTTAACTATGCTTGTTTTTAATTTTTTATTTGTCCATATGGTATTCTTTTTTCTCATGCATTTGTTACCACTGTTTTAATTAATTTCTTTGTAAAGCACTTGAATTGCCATTTGGTATGAAATGTTCTATGCAAATAAACTTGCCTTGCCTTGCCTTTCATACATTTCATGTGTGTCCAAAACGATACGGCCTCTTCTTGTTAGCCTGATTGAGAAAGAAAGTTAAAAGACGTATGAAACTTGTCAATAAAAGCATTAAAGGGTTAGTTACCATTCCGTGGGTCACTCTCGATGCCACGTCGGAGTTGCCAACAAATTGGAATCTCGCTTGCGAGAGCCAATCTACTTCGAGTCTAACTAAACGAGCCAATGCACATTGGCATGCAATGATTGCACCAGGTGCTCATGCCACGCCACGCGGGTATAAATGAGACACAGGTGATTGCATCAGATTATCCTTTTGCTTTGGAGCCAAGTGGTATAGGGTTTTGCCAGATATCACGTCTCAATTCGCAGTTCGACTGAGAAAGAGCTTGCCTTTTGGAAGAGATCTCTTCGGTCAGTGTTGGTGTGAGTACACAGCAGCAGGTCGTGTGTTCTTCGGATCTTCTCTCTTTGCTGTCTATAAGAGCAACTACATGGGCTGTTTTCCCAGCTGGTTCGGTGCGCTAGGTGGAGAGCGCTAAAAAGCCGTTCTCACGGCTGTTGAGAGCGTCCTGTGAGAGAGCGTACGCACGACAGGTTGCACTACATTCCTGTCTGTGTCACCGCGGCCCCACCCCTGCATATTTCAGCACCAAGGAGAGCACCCTTCTAAAAGAGCAACACAAATAGAGCTTGCAGCTTTTTAAAGATGACATTCTATCTGTGTGTTTCTGGGTGCTGTGGTTACATTTCACCGCGGGATGGTCATCAGCGCTGTATCTCGTGTTTGGGCATTCAGCACGCTGAGGCAGCGCTGATGGATGACTCATGTTCTTACTGTGGGAACATGACCATCTCGGGAGTTAAGGTCTCTGCCGCGATCTAACCCTCCACAAAGGGTTACTTCCGGTAGTAGCGCGGTCGATTTGAGGGTGACGATGAGCACGCTTCCCCCAGGGAACCAACCCATGGGGAATCCTCACTCCTCCCACGTTCCGCAGCCAGTAGAGCTGCCATTGGAACAAGGTGGGCCGTCCTCGAGATGCGCACCACCCATATCCTTCGGGGCTCCCCGCGATGAGGAGATGTCAATCGCTGCATCGGAGGGAGGATCAGAGTTGTCTGGAGATGACGTGTCGGCACAGGGGGCTCCTACGGAAAGACCCGCTGTGCCTGATACTGATCCGGAGATGATGGCCATGCTTTCCCGGGCCGCCGAGAAGGTCGGGCTCGTGTGGAGCCCTCCACCGTCCATCCAGGTTGGATGATAGGTTTCTCGGGGTGGCCCATGCTGGTTCTCAGCGCCCCATCCCGGTTCCTTTCTTCCCAGAGGTGCACGAGGAGCTCACTAGGTCGTGGACGGCACCTTATACTGCCCGAAACCGGCCCAGTGGGTCCTCCTCCCACACCACCCTTGATGGACCTGCAAAGGGTTACACACAGGTTCCTCCCGTGGAACAGGCCGTTGCTATGCAACTGTGCCCTAACTCCACATCAAGGGGGGACCCGTGTCACCCCTCCCGGACCTGTAGGTACTTCTCCGATCTGATCGGGAAGGCCTACTAGGCTTGTGTAAAGGCAGGCTCCGCCCTACACACTATGGCGTTGTTTCAGGTCCATCAGGCCCAGGCACTGAAGGACCTGCACGAGGGTGGTCACGGTCCCGCAGTTGTACAAGAGCTGAGAGCTGCAACAAACCTCGTGCTTTGTGCGACGAAGGTTACACCGCGGGCCGTTGGTGTGCAATGTCCACTATGGTGGTCCAGGAGTGCCATCTCTGGCTGTGTCTGGCGGACATGAGGGATACCAACAAGATCAGGTTTCTTAATGTCCCTTTGTTCCAGACCAGCCTCTTCGGCGATGCGGTGCAGAACTTCAGTCACATCATGCCACGGCGGTCAGCTCCTGCCTCCACCCCATCGCCGGCAGTGCCTCAGCCAGCTCGTCGCCGAGTGCAGCCGCCTGCGTCTGCCTCCGCTCCCGCATCGCAGCAGCCTCCAAACAAGCGGCGTCATGGAGCCGGGCGCAAGCCGGCCGCCCCGCCCGTCCAGGCAGCCCCGACGAGGGGCAAAGGCAAGGGAACACACTCATCCTCCTCTTGTGTCGCCAGCGGGCAGCAGCGGACAATGCACGGACACACCACAACCTCCGAGGGACCCTCTGCCCAGCCGTGGAATCAGGAATGTGTCGCGTAGCACACTCACACCTCTCTGCGGGCCGCCTCCACGAGACAGCCGCCCCAGACCGGTGCCTGTATTCTACCTTGCTGCCCCACGGTGGGTACGCCGGTGGTCCCGATGATCCCGCTTGTTTGGTCTCTGCGAGCCTGGTTATAGCTTCCCAGTCTGTCTCTCTGGCTCATTCGGACCATCAGGCTCGGCTATGCGATTCATAGCCAGGTTCACGGGCGTCCACTTCAGTGAATGCTGCAGACGTCCATGCCCTGCTTTTGGAAATCGCAGTCCTACTGTCGAAGGACTCGATAGAGCCAGCCCCTCCAGCCGATCTGAGGAAAGGCTTCTACAGCCCGTACTTCATTGTGAGTGCTGGTCAACTGGGAAAAGAGCAATCTCTTTTGTTGGCATGGAGTTGGATTTGGCTGAGCGGACTGCACGCCTCACAGAAGAGCGAGTCCAGTCGATGCTGAACTGCCTGAACACGTTTCATGGCAGGATGGAGGTTCCACTGAAACAATTTTACAGGCTCCTGGGGCATATGGCGGCCGCGGCAGCAGTAACACTGCTCGGACTACTTCATATGAGACCGCTTCAGCATTGGCTTCACGGCCCGAGTCCCAAGATGGGCACGGATGCCTAGACCAGGGGTTGGGGTAACACGTACAACGAGCATGCAATGTCTGGGGTTTGGACGGGCCTGCACCTGCATTGGCATATCAATTGCCTTGAGTTGCTGGCAGTACATTGTGTGCTGAGCCGCCTCAAAGGCCAGTTACGGGGCAAATATATACCGGTCCGTACAGACAATATGGCGACCGTTGTGTACTTCAATCGTCGAGGTGGTCTATGCTCCCGTCGCATGTCGCAACTCGCCCGCCATCTCCTCCTCTGGAGTCAGAAGTATCTGAGGTCGCTTCGGGCCGTTCCTGGTGTGCGCAACCGTGTGGCCGACGAGCTGTCACGAGCGGCGCTCCAGGGAGAGTGGCGGCTCCACCCCCAGGTGGTCCAGCTGATCTGGGTTCAGTTCGGGAGGGCACAGGTCAACCTGTTTGCTTCCCCAGAAACGTCCCTCTGCCAGTGGTTTTATTTTTGCTGACCAAGGGCAAACTCGGATGCACTTGCGCACAGCTGGCCCAGGGGCCTGCACAAATATGCTTTTTCCCCAGTGAGCCTACTGGCACAGACACTGTGCAAGGTCAGTGAGGACGAGGAGCAGGTCCTGTTGGTGGCCCTGTATTGGCCCCACCGGACTTGGTTCCCAGAACTCATGCTCCTCTCGACAGCCCCTCCTTGGCCGATCCCTCTGAGGAAGGATCTTCTGACTCAGAGAAGGGGCACCCTCGGGCACCCGCGTCCAGACATCTGGAAACTTCATGTCTGGTCCCTGGATGGGACTCGGAGGTTCTAGGTGACTTACCCCAAGAGTAGTTAACACCATCACTTCGGCTAGAGCATCGTCTACAAGACAGGCCTATGCCTTGAAGTGGAACCTGTTCGTCGATTGGTGTTCTTCCCGCCGAGAAGACCCCCGAAAATTTTTGATCGCGTCGGTGCTTTCCTTCTTCCAGCAAGTTGGAGCGTAGGCTGTCGCCCTCCTCAAAGTTTACGTTGCTGCTATTTCTGCCTATCACGACCACGTAGAAGGCAATTCAGTTGGCAGGCACGACCTGGTTGTCAGGTTCCTTAGGGGGGCGAGACGGTTAAATCCTCCTCAACCTCCCTCCATACCCTCTTAGGATCTTGCTCTGGTGCTCCGAGCACTTCAGAATGCCCCATTCGAGCCCTTACAGTCAGCAGAGCTTAAGATTATGTCCATGAAGACTTTGCTGTTGGCTGCATTGGCCTCCATCAAGAGGGTAGGGGACCTGAAGGCATTTTCGGTCGACGAATCGTGCCTAGAGTTCGGGCCGGGTGACGCCAACATGGTATTGAGACCCCGGTCTGGCTACGTGCCCAAGGTTCCCACTACTCCCTTCAGGTACCAGGTGGTGAAACTTTCAAGTGCTGCCTTTGGAGGAGGCAGACCCAGCCTTTTTAGCTTTGCTTTGTCCCGTCCATGCTCTGCGGATCTACGTGGACAGAACCCAAAGCTTCAGGACAGCTCTTTGTCTGTCACAGAGGCCAGCAAAAAGGAAAGGCTGTCTCCAAGCAGAGGATGGCCCACTGGATAGTGGATGCCATCACCTTGGCTTACCAAGCACATGGTGTGCCCTGTCTGCTCAGGGTGCAAGCACACTCTACTAGAAGTGCTGCATCCTCCTGGGCCCTGGCACATGGCGCCTCGCTGTCAGACATCTTTAGAGCTGCAGGCTGGGCAACACCCAACACGTTCACTAGGTTCTATAGTCTACGTGTGGAGCCGGTCTCCTCCTGTGTTCTCACCTCAAACAGGTAGAAGCACTGAGAGGCCCGGTTCCTGTCAGCTTGCTGCGCCTCAGCGCTACTCTTCCATAGATGAAACTCTGCCACTCCTCCACCGCCCTCGGTGCCGGACGTGGCGCAGCACCCAGCATCAGGCCTCTTGCCGCTGAATCCTTGAGAACCGGTATTGGCTTGGGCTATGTGAGCGACCCCTTGGGGATCCCACATTTATTCCATGATTGCTCTCCTGGAAGCTCATGTCTTTCCCTTGGGAGAGCCCTCCCTTCTTGGAATGGAGCCATCCTCACGGCGGCGGGCTATGGCTCAGCTCTGTCTCCACATAACTCCTCTTGGTATGATGTGGTTCCGCAGCGGCCCCTTTGGGCATGCTTCCCAGTGTTATCCAATAGTCACTGAACGGGTCAGACGGAACAGAAGTGATGGACTTCTCTGTGTGAGCCCCGTCTCATCAGGTAAGAGAGCTCAGGTGGCTCACACAGGGCACTGGAAGGGGGCAGAGTCCATGGTGCTTTGGTAGGGGTTTCTATTCATCGGCAACTCCGACGTGGTGTCGAGTGTGACTGACTGAATGGGAAAGTCTCAGTTATGTATGTAACCCTCGTTCCCTGAAAGAGGGAATGGAGACGCCACTTCCCGTCGCCATGTCCTCTGTCCCTGTCGGGGTGCCAGGCTACCTACTCAGCTTCACAGCAAAAAAGATAATCTGATGCAATCACCTGTGTCTCATTTATACCCGTGTGGCGTGGCATGAGCACCTGGTGCAATCATTGCATGCCAATGTGCATTGGCTCGTTTAGTTAGACTCCAAGTAGATTGGCTCTCACAAGCAAGATTCCTATTCGTCGGCAACTCCGATGTGGTGTCTCCATTCCCCCCTTCAGGGAAAGAGGGTTACAGACATAACCGAGACGTTCACCCAAAAATGAAATTGATGTCATTAATTACTCACCCTAATGTCATTCCTCACCCGTAAGACCTCCATTTATCTTCGGAACACAGTTTAAGATATTTTAGATTTAGTCCGAGAGTGTATGCAAGTGTAGGCACACTATACTGTCCATGTCCAGAAAGGGAATAAAAACATCATCAGAGTTGTCCATATGTGACATCAGTTAATTATTTAGAATCTCTTGAAGCATCGAAAAATACATTTTGGTGCAAAAATAGCAAAAACTATGACTTTATTCAGTATTGTCTTCTATTCCTTGTTTGTGTTCAAACCTAACAGTCAGTTATTTTGTTTTATTAAGTAATATGCTGTGGACGGAAAGGGAGTTTGTGATGAGAGTTCAGCGGGGAATAAAGTGCGATCTCTTTGATTACATTTAACATTTACATTTAATCATTTAGCAGACGCTTTTATCCAAAGCGACTTACAAAAAAAGGGTAGAGCAACAGAAGCAACGTAACAAACAAAGCCAACAACCTGTAAGAGCTGTAAGAAATCTCAATTAATTAGCAGAGTACACAACTTTTTTTTTTTTTTTTTTTTTTTATAGCCAGCTACAACAAATACTCACGTACGGAAAATACAGAACACTGGATTTGGATAGCTAAGATAACAACCCATGTTAATGTTAACCATGTTTGATGTTAATCGCCTCCGTGTTTGCATCCACTCCAGTTACATTAAGTGAGCTATACGCCCGGACACAAGCGTTACAGTGCCACGGATGACAACGTTCCCTGCCGCCCTCTACATGATCTCATTTCATTACAGCAGCATCACTATCACCATGGCGACTTCACTCCAATAATCACAACTAATCATAATGCCTTGAAATAGCAAAAGTACAAAATATTAATAATAAAATCTATATGAAATAACTAAAAAATCATGTTGGGGCAGGGGCTCACTGGCGGCCCCCAGCTGTTGGCGCCCTAGGCGACTGCCTAGTTTGCCTATGCCTAGAAACGGCACTGCATATGTGACATCAGTGGGTTAATTAGAATCTCTTGAAGCATTAAAAATACATTTTGGTCGAAAATTAACAAAAACTACGACTTTATTCAGCATTGTCTTCTCTTCCGCGTTTGTTTTCAATCCTCAAATGAAGATTCAAACGGTTATGAATCAATTAATCAATCAATGATTCGGATCACCAGTGTCCAGGGCCGTACCCACCATTGAGGTCCCAGAGGTCCGGACCCCGTTAATTCTCAGAGATGTACATAAAAGAAGTTGCAAAATAATAGCCTATTAAGGCCGCGTGTACAAACAGGTGTTCTCGCCTCACCCGGCGTATGTTTTCAATTTTTTCCAATTGATGCGCCGCACTTTTCAATAGCGCCAACAGCTGGCAGGTTTTGTCTATTTTTACGCGTTGAGCGTCCACAGTTCAACTTTGGGTGAACATAAATGTCCAATCACAGTGGAGGAGAGGCGGGACAAATGCCACAACCACCAACCGGCGCTTCGAACACAACTGATGTTTGACATCACAACACCGCGAGAGCGCTTAATAATCAGGGATGCAAACTAATAACGTTTTCTTTACCTCGTTTTCTTGGAAGCCTTCAGTAAATTTACATTTACAACTTTTGTTTTTACCGATACAGACGCAAATGAAAAGACTGCTTCAAACAAAGCTCAGCTTTGAAAAGAGAAAAGATACAGGGCAAAAGCAGGAGACTGGGGGAAAAAGAAAGAGAGAAGATGATGGCGATGAGACAGAAAGAGCAGGTAGCCCACTGTGCTCAGAATAGAAAAAGCATTAGCCTACAATATATTCCTAATTGCTACACATAATGTTATTCTTGTCTGTGAAATCCACGCTAAAGTCTCATAATCTAATATTGAGATTAGGAGCATCAAATTTTGATTTCACTCATTGGTTATATTTTCACATTGATATCTATCTTTGAAATGATCTTACTCGTTCAACATTAAATATATCAAGGTTATATGTTCAAATAATGTTCTTTACATACTGTAAATCACAAAAATTAACTTTAGTTAGGTTTTCAAAGACGGAGTCACACATATGTCGTCTTTGGCTCAATTTAACAACAAATGATTTTCAGATTTTTTAATTTGGAGTCTAATTTTTTTGCAACATTTAACCAGATTCTCATTTATAAAAATCTGTTGTCTTTTTAAAATAATTTATACTGCACACTGACATGGTTTTAAAGCTACAGTTAGCTGATTCTTTGATTTTCTTATGTCTTAAAATGCATATGTAAAGGAGGGAAATGTTTTTTTTTTTTTCAAACCCTCCAAAATTCATATTTGGACCTCGGTATTTAGAAAATCCTGGGTACGGCCCTGCCAGTGTCACGTCATTTCAGCAGTTTGGCAGTTTGGCATGCGATCCAAATCATTGATCGATTCACTGAATTACAACCGTTTGAATCTATATTTGAGGTGTGAACACAAACAAGGAAGAGAAGACAATACTGAATAAAGACATAGTTTTTGCTATTTTTGCACCAAAATGTATTTTTCGATGCTTCAAGAGATTCTAATTAATTAACTGATGTCACATATGAATCGATCAATGATTTGTCACATATGCAGTGCCGTTTCTAGGCATAGGCAAACTAGGCGGTCGCCTAGGGCGCCAACAGCTGGGGGCCGCCAGTGAGCCCCCGCCCCAACATGATTTTTTAGTTATTTCATATAGATTTTATTATTAATATTTTGTACTTTTGCTATTTCAAGGCATTATGATTAGTTGTGATTATTGGAGTGAAGTCGCCATGGTGATAGTGATGCTGCTGTAATGAAATGAGATCATGTAGAGCAGGGCTATTCAATTACAAAATCAGCTGGGCCAGATTTTCAAACTAAGAAAGTTAGCTGGGCCAGTTATTTCAGCGGCGAAGCAACTCGTAAAGACACATTTTAAAACCAGCACAAACAAATGTATTGAATACATGTAATGTTTATTCATTGTTTCTCTTTTAACTTTGGTTAGTTTGCACATCAAAAGGTGCATCAAAATACTATAAAAGAGCTTACTGAACAGAATCTGAGGTAGCCCCTAATTTTTCAAAAAAACTGATCTAGGCACCTCTTGTCTTTGCCTATCTAGGCAACATATCTCACTTATCTGATCACAAAGTGCATAAAACAAAATAGTGCACAGTAGTAGATAAGCAATAACATTAAGTTTCCTTTTGAAACAAAATAAACATTTTGCTCACATTTTACCCAGGAACATCTCAAAGTGCATAAAAAAGTGCACAGTATTCACAACTAACACATGAATACAAGGTGGACTACTGCACATATTGCACATACTGAGGGAACATATTTTAAATCACCACATTTGTGATTAGGCATGCCTTTATACACATCCAACATTATACTGATGTAGGCTACAGTTATTCAGCTAATTTAGTGGGAGAAGTGACATTTTTTATTTTGAACGAGAGCAGTGACTTTAGGCTCATACGTTGTCAATGCAATCCGAAGGCATTGGTGGAGAGTACGGTCTGTCAGGGAGCAACGAGAGTTGCTTTTTATGGAGTTCATGTGTGAAAAGCTTGACTCACATGTGTAAGTTGAACCAAACATACTGAGCATGACGATCGCTACTTTCTTAATGTTAGGGAACTGATGTACGTTGACATCAGTCCAAAACATTGTAGGCCCGTTAGTGCGAAGCTCCTGTGCCATGGTTACAGATGACCGCATGTCAACAAGTTCGAGTGTGAATTTCCCCTCGTCAATGGAAGGAACCACTTGCTTTGCTCTGGCGGATAAGTCCCCTTCTATTGCAACAGTGAACGGGTCTCTGACAAAAACGGCCACCTCTGTGGGCAGAACAAGTCCATCCAATCGACCAGCAAAGTTAATTTTCAACCTCGCAATAAAATCTGTCATCACATCCGTGATTTGTGCGGGGGATGAGATGCATTTGCGGAGTGTCGGAAAATGCAGCATTCGGCCTGTGCTCAAATCAGTTGCGAAAAGGTCCAGTTTAACTGGGAATGCACGCATATGTTCCACAAGGTCGATGACAGTTTTGTCTCTGCCTTGTAGTGCCAAATTGAGATCATTCAGGTGTTTGAATATGTCACACAGAAAGCAGGCATCAGCCATGAAGTTGTCGTCCAGTATGCGACTCAAGTGCGTTTCTGCCTTTTTTTGCTTGCTGCTGCGGAGGAAAGTTATGATCTCCTCTCTGAGACCACAGAACCGCTCCAGTGCTTTGCCTTTGGACAGCCACCTCACGTCATTATGCAAAAGCAGGTCGTGGTGCTCAGCAGACAGTTCTGACAGCAGCATGCGGAACAAGCGGTGTTGGAGGCTTGATGTGGAGCGAATAAAGTTAATTGTAGCCATCACGTTGTCCATGGTCGTTTTGAGCGCCCCACTTAGTTTCGCGCACAACACCGCCTGATGCACAATGCAGTGTAAGGAGATCAACTGAGGTGCAACAGCGGACCAACGTGCTGCCAAACCATTCACTTTACCTGTCATGGATGGAGCCCCATCTGTCACAAGCATGCACACACGCGTCATATCCAGACCATTGTCTTTAAAAAAAGCGGAAATTTTCCCAAAGACTATATCGCCCGTTGTGTCCTTCTAACGGCAGTAGGCAGAGAAGCTCCTCTCTGAAGCATTTGCTGTCAAAAAAACGGACATATATGCACAACTGAGCAGTATCAGTTTTGTCTGTGGACTCATCTACTGCTATAGACATAGTATCAGCTTTCATCAGGTCTCCTAACAGTGTTTCATACACATCTGCAGCAAGAATTTCAACCCTACGAATGTTGGAAGTATCTGACAGGGGTACGTTTTTTATAGCAGAAGCCACGCTTGTTTTAATTTTATCGTCATTTATCACCTCATCCACGACTGCCAGCATACAGTCCTTCACGGTTTCAGAGTCTGTGAATGGCCTTTTCTTTTTTGCCAGTATCCAGGAAACACGAAGGGATGCTGCGGTTGCTCTCTCTTGGGCTGTGAATGACCGCACCATGGTAGTACTGCTCCGTTTGTAAGATGCAATCAAACTCTGCACTTTTGCTACCCTCTCTTGAGATCCCTCGGGAAAATTGGTGCGGAAAGTCTGGTGTTTCTCGCTGTGGTGCCTCCGCACATTGTATTCTTTAAATACGGCAACGCACTCATTACAAATTAAACACATCGGTTTGGCGTTTGGATGTGGCGGTAAAATAAACAAATATTTGTCAGTCCAGGCAGGGTTAAACTGACGGTTTTCATTGGCAATTTTGCGTTTTAGTGTTGAGAAAGACATATTGATTGTAATCTAGGCTACAACCGGCTCGCTCTGCATTGTTTGCGTTGTTGCTAGGCTACGTGGTCTGTACTACTGTATGAATTTACGTAGGGATGTGCATTTTTTGGCGGGACCACGGGCTGGGCCATTTGGAGGTTGCTTTCGGGCCGCATGTGGCCCGCGGGCCGCCAATTGAATAGCCCTGATGTAGAGGGCGGCAGGGAACGTTGTCATCCGTGGCGCTGTAACGCTTGTGTCCGGGCGTATAGCTCACTTAATGTAACTGGAGTGGATGCAAACACGATGGCGATTAACATCAAAGAGATCGCACTTTATTCCCCGCTGAACTCTCATCACAAACTCCCTTTCCGTCCACAGCATATTACTTAATAAAACAAAATAACTGACTGTTAGAAACAGAAAACAGAAAATAATCCCCACACATGGGAGCTCAAGACTCAGCGTGCACATACACAAAATGCAGACTTCGTTTGCAGGGAGCGCGCGCAACTCTTAAAGGGGCCACACTATATTTCTACTCGTTACAGCGTGCTTTAGTTTCATCATCATGAAAAGGTCAAAGCCATCAGGGGCTCAGTATCATAAAAAGAAAAAAGAGGAAATATAAAAAAGAATGCGAAATATACAGGTATGTTAGTCTACTTATTGGTTACTTGTTCTCTACTAAGCTGGTCGCTCTATCATAACGTTGAGCAAAACATTACACTGAATATTAGTACTGGACGGACCACACGCCATGCTCATTTCAGGTGCAGAACATTATAGCATAGTTAATTTGATTAAAAAAACATTACATCAGAGATATCTGTTTAAATTGATCAAGTAGGCTAATACGGTCATAACCATAGGCGTCACTAGGCCCTTTTTTATGAACTTATGCCTCAGCCCCCCCTAAAAAAATATGTGATTAACCTTTAAAACATATGAAACTGGCGCGAGTCCAACATATGAATCTTGCCTAGGGTGCCAGAAAGGCTAGAAAGGGCCCTGCACATATGGACTACTTTGATGATGTTTTTATTCCCTTTCTGGACATGGACAGTATAGTGTGCATACACTTGGATACACTGTCTGACTAAATATAAAATATGTGTTCCAAAGATGAATGGAGGTCTTACAGGTGTGGAACAACAATAGGGTGAGTCATTAATTACATCAATTTCATTTCTGGGTGAACTAACCCTTTAAGAACATTAGTCATGAGGAAAGGATAATAGTTTGGGTTTTCTATAGTGAGTATTCTTACTGGAACATTTTCATACACAGGCGAGTTCAGATCGGGTTTATAATCATCAGAGCCGAGTCGAGAAGCCTAGGGACAAAAGAAAAACGAGAGTGTGTAAGTATATACATTTTACTTAGTCAAAAGACATTTGATATTGTCTAACTGGTATTGAGGAATGTTTCATTCCTTTTGGGTAAAGGTGTAGGAAATCCTCAGTTAAAACACTTACCGATAAATTCTCATACACAGGTTCATTCAATTCAATACCACAAGCTTGGCGTCTGTCATGATGAGGGACCATCTTTGCCATTAAAGAAAAAAAACAGAATAGAGAAAATAACTTACTACTAGATAAAGTAACAACTATAGTCTAGTTAATCTTATACTGTAGTTACCAGTTTATTTAGCTGATCAGTAAACTACTGAAAACAACAACATTAAATAAAAAAAAACAGAATAGATAGACTAGATAGAGATAAAGTCACAACATAAAGTCATAAATACATTCAGACTTTGTAACCTTTGTTACCAGTTCATTTAGCTGGTCAGTAAACTAATGAAAACAACATTACTTTTCTCACCTGAGTCTCCTGTGTGATATTTCTCTTTTTCATCCACCTGCTTCCCCTTTAAAGACAATGATTTGACACAATTACAACAAATCAGAACGTATTTGATGTTTCATACACAGTTATGATTTCGAACCAATGAGATTCCCTCTCAAGGGAACTCGCGCTGCACCGATTGGTACTGTGGGAACGCTCTGCATGATCGTGGTGTGAAGCATGTGTGAAATCAGACCAATGGTGAGATGAGACGTCAGAGGCAGGTAATGCCATGAGCCAGGAGCTATAAAGCCAGTCAAACAGACCAGCGCTAGCTTCTGTGCCTTTTGCAAGTGCTCTGTGTCAGAGAATGCTCTCACTGAATGTTTTTGACTATGATTGTGGAATACCCTCTGGATAAATACTGTACTTGGATCCTCAATCTTTGAGGGTGTTTTCACACTTGGTCCTTTTCAGGGATCTGAGCGTGGTTCACAGGATTTTTGGCCCATATGTGAACACTCCTAACGATCTCAGACCCCTTTAAAGCAAACTGAGCCGAGACCATCATACAGTGAAGAATAGGCAATGTATGCAGTTTTTTTTCATGTGATTATTCAATTTCTTACTTGAATGCTGCTTTTAGGCATAGCTAGTGTAAGAATATGTAGTATTATATATAATGTTTTTTGTTAAAAAGATAAACTAGTTAATTCAACAGCATTTATAGAAATGTCACAAAGTAATAATAATCTTTACAAACAAATATATCATGGTTACTGAGGAATAAAAAATGTAAGCAAAGGGGATCAAATGAGACTCAGGGTGTTTTCACACTTGGGTCCTATTTAGAAGAACCGAACTCCTTTAAGTGGACCAAGAAGTGAACCAAGTGAAAAATGACCTGGTTCTCTTTACGTTCACACTGTCCCTGTACCTGAAAGAGGACTCAGATCATTTTTGGTCCACTTTAGTAGGAATGTGGTCTTAGACCCCTTTGTGTTCAGACTTTTGCTTTTTGGATCTAGTCCAGCTCAGTGTTTGATGGCTGACCTTATGGCCTTCAACATCTGATCCCATTCGCTTACATTGTTTGTTCATCAGTAACCATAATATTTGTTTGTAAAGATTATTAGTATTTTATGACATTGCTACAAATGCTATTAAATTAACTAGTTTATCTTTTCTACAAAAAACATTTTATATATATATATAGGAATTTGCGAACAGAAAAATCAAGTAAGCCCAGAGCAGTTTGTCTTCGGACTGCGTGTTTTTAGCGAACCATACCACATGATATCGAACCATACCCAGACCACCTCTCGCGATGGTCTCGGCTCGGTTCGCTATAAAGGGATCTGAGATCGTTAAGAGTGTTCACATATGGGCCAAAAATTATGCGAAACCGCGCTCCGACCCCTGAAAAGGACCAAGTGTGAAAAACACCCTCATTCTAATGAGTTTATTACAAAAGACTTCGCCAAACATGGATCCAGTGTTAGATATACTATTCCTGCATCAAGGTACCTGTAGTATTGAGGACTACAGCTCACAGTTCTGTGCTCGGCCTATTATAGTAAATTGGAAGGTTACTGTTTTTAAGGACTTTTATACTCATGGATTAAATGAACCCATGAACTCCTTCATGCCACAAGGTCAAAAGGACCTGACATGAACAGTTGTCTGGTTCCTCCTACAAAGTTGGGGAAGTAGAGAAAGATTCTACCCACAAATATTTTTGCGAGCTCTCCTCAGAGAGAGAATTTCCTATTCCTCTACCTGAACCTGTGTCAGTTCCTGGCAATGATGCACTGACTGTTAGGTAACAGCCATTTTGTGTGTGTGGCCTGCACACACATCAACTTTGTCTCTTGCACAGAGTCCAGAGAGGACTCCTTCCCCTGTCCCGAGTTCAGAGAGGACTCCGTCTCATGTCCCAAATCCAGAATGGACTGTGTCTCTAGCTGTGCCACCTGCTCAGCTTGCTCCGCCATGGTGATCTACAAAGAACATCTGCACTACTGTGTTGGTCGTCTGCTCTGCTGTGGGGGTCTTCAAGACCATCTGCACTACTGTGGTTGACGTCTGTTCTGCTGTGGGGGTCTTCAAGACCATCTGCACTACTGTGGTTGCCGTCTGCTCTGCTGTGGGGGTCTTCAAGACCGTCTGCACTACTGTGGTTGCAGTCTGATCTGTTCTGGGAGTCTTCAAGACCGTCTGCACTACTGTGTTGGTCGTCTGCTCTACTGTGGGGGTCTTCAAGACCATCTGCACTACTGTGGTTGCCGTCTGCTCTGCTGTGGGGGTCTTCAAGACCGTCTGCACTACTGTGGTTGCAGTCTGATCTGCTCTGGGAGTCTTCAAGACCGTCTGCACTACTGTGTTGGTCGTCTGCTCTACTGTGGGGGTCTTCAAGACCGTCTGGACTACTGTGGTTGCTGTCTGCTCCGCTGTGGGGGTCTTCAAGACAGTTTGCACTACTGTGATTGCCGTCTGCTCCGCTGTGGAGGTCTTCAAGTCCATCTGCACTACTATGGTTGCCGTCTGCTCTGCTGTGGGGGTCTCCAAGACCGTCTGCACTACTGTGGTTGCTGTCTGCTCCGCTGTAGGTGTCTTCAAGACAGTCTGCACTACTGTGATTCCCGTCTGCTCCGCTGTGGGGGTCTTCAAGACCATCTGCACTACTGTGGTTTCCGCCTGGTCTGCTGTGGGGGTCTTCAAGACCATCTGCACTACTGTGGTTGCTGTCTGCTCCGCTGTGGGGGTCTTCAAGTCCATCTGCACTACTGTGGTTGCCATCTGCTCTGCTATGGGGGTTTTCAAGACCGTCTGCACTACTGTGGTTTCCGTCTGGTCTGCTGTGGGGGTCTTCAAGACTGTCTGCACTACTGTGGTTGCTGTCTGCTCCGCTGTGGGGGTCTTCAAGACAGTCTGCACTACTGTGGTCTGTGGTTCCCTATATCGAGGAAACTTCGCACTGCGTCGAAACGACGAATTGGGGATGCTCCCTAAGCATCAACGCATCTGAAGTATGAATGAAACTAGTCCAATCCTGATTGGTGTTACGTCATGACGTAGATGTGATGGCATAACCGGAAGCTATAAAGGGGAGGCCGGCGCATAGTAGTGTCAGTTATCGCTCTTCAGCAGTAACGCTCTGTGTGAAATTGTCTGTCTATTTATTGTTGTTTGTCCACTATCTATCTATCTATCTATCTATCTATCTATCTATCTATCTATCTATCTATCTATCTATCTATCTATCTATCTATCTATCTATCTATCTATCTATCTATCTATATTGAAATGGCCTTGAAAATGGTAATTTATTTGCTGTCTATAGAGGGGTCAGAAAGCTCTCTAACTCTGCATTCTCTCATGATGAAAAAAATTACCTCAACAAAAGCTGACAACAGTTGTCCTATATTAACATAATATCTTAATTGACTGACTTAATATTTTTCGTGTAGACATTAATGACAGTGAAAAAAACTGAATCAATAGGCTATATTGCTTGTTAAAAACATAGTTTTTTTTAAGTCAGTCTTTGATGCTCCTTTTGATGTTCACAGATGACTGATGTGTGATGTGTTTGAACCTAAGACTGTTAGGCCTATATAATCTTAGTGATATTATTATAATTATGGCTTAAACAACAACTGTATACTTATGATGCATCTCTTTTATAAACAAGCTTTGACAATTTGTGAATAGATTACCTTGCAATTAAATTTTAATGTGGGATGTAGTTTTTTAGTCTTCAACTAATCTATCCTTAGCACTAATTCACAACCTTTTGACTAAGTCTATTATTCACACACATATTACTACAGATACATATCCTACCAAATCAGCATCATGATGATCACTGCAGCTCCACAAACCACTCCAATGGATATGTATATTATCACCGGATGTCCTTAAACCAAGATAAATGAATAAAACATCAGAAAAAAATAGTTTCTTCACTTTAATAAGTAACAATATAAATGTATGAGCTGCTCTACCTTTCACAGTCACAGTTACAGCTTCTGATCTCTGAGATCCATGTTGATTGTGAGCCTGACAGTAGAAGCGTCCACTCTGTAGTGCACTGAAACTCTGTCCAGATCCAACAGCTGAGGTTTCATTCTCCTTAAACCAGCTGAAGTTCAGAGCAGGAGGGTTTGAATCACTGCTGCAGTTCAGAGTCACTGAATCTCCCTCCACTATTACACCAGATCCACTCATCAGTACTGAGACATTTCTGGGAGGGTCTAATAACAATCACCAAATTATTTCACTTAATTTATTTTTAAAATTACTAATATGAACTGAAATGTTCAAAACAGAGAATTAGCATCTTGTTTTATAATAAAACTCACACAAGACGTTTAGAGTCACAGCATCAGAGTATTTCTCTCCATGTTCATTGGTGGACTTGCACTTGTATTCTCCACTGTCATCAGATCTGATGTTTGAGATGCTGTAGATTCTTCCAGATCCTACAATCGTTCCTCCTTTAAACCAGCTGAAGTTCAGAGAAGGAGGGTTTGAATCACTGCTGCAGCTCAGAGTCACTGAATCTCCCTCCACTATTACACCAGATGGACTGATGGACACTGAGACGCTCCTGGGAGGGTCTAAAAATAAAATAAAATAAAATAAAATAAAATAAAATAAAATAAAATAAAATAAAATAAAATAAAATAAAATAAAATAAAATAAGTCATCCCATTCAAGATCAAGATTCAAGAATATTTTAACGATGTCTTTACTACCTTTCTGGGCCTTGAGAGTGGCAATTTATTTCCTGTCTATAGAGTTGGTTAGAAAGCTATAATCTGCATTATCTCACAATGACGATACATCTACCTCAACAAAAGCTGACAACAGTAGGCCTATATCAACATAATATCTTAATTATGTAACGTAAATGTGATTATGGTCACACTGTGTCAGCCCTGTGTGACAGAGCTTATGTGAGTGTCAAGTTAAGAAGTATTGGATCAAAAGCAGTGATTATCAGATGGTTCGTTTGCCATAATATGCGCTGTTGTATTGCCATCATTTTAGTGACTTAACCTCACAATATGTTCATTAACTTTACCAGTAAGTACACTGTGTGCACAATTATTAGGCAAGATGTATTTTTGAGGAATACTTTTGTTATTGTACAACTACAGTGCTCATGGTCAATCCAAGTTTTTAACAAACCCTCAAACCTGAACATTTAAGTAGCAAAAGTGAAGTTTTGGCCTTCTTAAGAGAATATCTATATGTACAACGGTATTAGGCAACTATTAGGGTGCAGATTTATTATGCAACTAAATGAAAAACAAAGATTTCCTGTCTCACTTGTTTATGAACTTGTTTTATTTTTCATTTTTTAAATAAAGGTTTCTGAGTGATATCAGATGTATTTTTGTTTTTATTGTACTTACCCTGTAACTACACGAAACAAGAGGAGAACAAGAGCCACTTTAATTTACATCCTGCACATCCACACTTACCCCATAACTACACGAAACAAGAGGAGAACAAGAGCCACTTTAATTTACAGCCCGCACATCCATACTTACCCCATAACTACACAAAACAAGAGGAGAACAAGAGCCACTTTAATTTACAGCCCGCACATTCATACTTACCCCGTAACTACATGGATAATTACCCCTTAATTAAAAAATACTTACAGTATAATTACCCCTTAATTAAAGAATACAGTATAATTACCCCTTAAATAAAAAATACTTACAGTATGAATAATTTGTAAATTTTCCTGATAGTTACCCCTTTATTCCCCCAATATTACATATTGTTCCCATATACTTACTTTATAGTTACACTATAATTACAGAAAGTTATGCTGTAAATTCACTTTAATTATGCAGTACTTTCCGGGCCGTAATCTAAAGCGTTACCCATCATTCATAGGAAAGCTATGTCATTAAAGTGACTCAATGCAACAAATTGTTTTTTTTTTTTTGCTCTATGGAAAACAAATTGTGTGAAAATTGAGCTCAATAGGAATTGGAGGAAAAACCATGTCGCAACAATCTGACACATAAAGAGCTAAGAGTGACGTTGCGTCCTCGCACTCTGTAAAAAGAAGTTTGAAGTTCACGGAAAAAGGAGTGGCATTTTTTGCAAAAACGTGTAAAGAAAAGAGGTCTTTGAAATGCAAGCAGGCTAAGAGGTACATGGAACAAATTCGTGCCTTAATGGAGTCCACTGACAATGTGAACTCGGTGCAATCTCAGTTGGCAAAATGCATTAACTGTTATGAGGAAGCTAATGACACGCATGAATCCTTCTTGAATTTGAAAATGCCTGAGAGTGAAGTTCAAAGACAAAATGAATAATTTCATACAAAAATGACCATGTTCCGTGATTTCACTGAGGAAGTGGAGAGCTGGTTGTCTAAGGCTGCCCACCCACACGTACAATTAGTTGATACTGCGGCTGAACATCCTGATAACCAAAGTGTAACTTCTGATGGGATTAGACCTGAAGAAAGTGCCTCTAATATCTCATTGGTAAAGGAGAATAATTCCAGATTACCCTCTCAAGTATCAAGAGTATCCTCAACTTCATATGCAAGGATAAAAGCAGAAGCTTATAAAGCAGCACTTATGGAACGCATGTCTGCATTAAAAAGAAAACACTTGTTAGAAGCCAAAAAAGAGGAATTAAGGAAGGAAAAGGAACAATTGTCTCTGGAAACTGACCTGGCTGCAGCCAATGCTAAACTCCGGGTGTTGGAAATTAATTCAAAATGTGGTTCAAAAGGATCTGACCGAATGAATTCCTATTTTGAAAGGAACAAACAAGGTACAGGCCGCCTGAATCCGCACGCTGACCATTTCATTCCAGAACAAATTGACATAAAGAATATTTACACTGAATCTCACTCTGAGTCACAGGCTCAGATTGTCAGGCCTAAAATGTTGGAAAAGAAACAATCAGACTCGCAACAGGTGATACACAAACACAAAGGACACAAACGGTTCATGATGCTCAACAAATAGGACGTCTATCCTATCTTAACTCAGCAGGCAATGATAACTCTCAGAATGATATTGTGAGCATTATGCAATGACAGAACGATATTACCACACTGTTGGTTCAGCAAAATTTAGCTTCTGCTCTCCCAATGAGAAGTATTCCTTTGTTTGATGGCGACCCTCTTCAGTTTCGAACCTTTATTAGAGCTTTTGTAAATTGTGTAGAAGAAAAGACTGATAATACAAAGGATTGCTTGAGCTTTTTGGAACAGTACACCAGGGGTCAGCCAAGAGATCTGGTGAAAAGTTGTCAGCACTTGCCTCCTCAGCAGGGATGCCAAAGAGCTAAATCCCTTCTTGCAGAACATTTTGGCAATGAGCACAAAGTTGCCTCTGCTTATATGGACAAAATTCTTACATGGCCTCTCATTAAGCCAGAGGATGTGAACGCATTGCAATCTTTTTCTCTGTTTCTTAGAGGTTGTTCCAATCTAACACAGCAAGTCATGTATATGAAGGAGTTGGACATGCCATCCAACCTCAGAAGCCTTGTGATGAAATTGCCTTATAAACTAAGAGAAAAGTGGCGAAACGTTGCATGTGATCTGCAGGAGCTAAGTGGAAACAGGGCTGTATTTACTGACCTTGTGACCTTTGTTGAAAAACAAGTAAGAATTATCTCTGACCCTCTGTTTGGTAATATACAGGATTGTCAACATACCAGCTATACTAAAGCCTCCAACACTGGCCATGCAAAGCAGAGAAGAACTGGAAGCACTTTTGCCACCAGTGTCATTTCAGTAAAGGAAGGAGATAAGGTCTACAGTGATGATAAGATTAAGTCCTCGTTTGCCCAAAGTAATCTTAAATGTCTACTCTGCCAACAGAACAATCACGCTCTGGATAGATGCTCACGGTTTAAGTTAAATATGCACCGAGACAAGATAAATTTCATAAAGGAAAATGGAATCTGTTTTGGTTGCTTAAAGATTGGTCACATGAGCAAAGACTGTAGGAGTCGTTTGGATTGTAGTGTGTGTCATCAGAAGCACCAATCAGTCCTTCACATTGAGACAAAGGGTACATCAGTCAAAGAAGCACAGGATGCTGTGAGCCTTCCACTAAAAGTGTCAACTGGACAACAGACATGTGGTCATATAGGGGCTGGTGAAGAGGATGATGCAGTCTTCTCAATTGTTGCAGTTCAGGTTAAAAGCCAGATGAGTAATACAGTTGTGCAGACTTACGCATTTCTGGATCCTGGGAGTTCAGGTACTTTCTGCACTGTTGATTTGGCAAGGAGACTAGGTCTAAGATGAAAGCCAGCAAACATTTTATTAAGGACAATGGGTCAGAAGAAGATTGTGAGTACTAATGTTTTGACTGGTTTAGAAGTGTCTGGCATGGATACTGATGATATTATCAAGTTACCTAAAGTTTTAACTCAAAAGATTATGCCAGTGTCAAAGTTGAAAATTCCACGACAAGAGGATGTGGCTAAATGGTCTTACTAGGGGAACATAAAGCTTCATGATGTGGATTCAAATGTTGATTTGCTCATTGGAACTGATGCAGCCAAAGTGATGGAACCATGGGAGGTGATCAACAGCCAAGGTGAAGGACCATATGTAGTTCAAACAAGAGTTGGCTGGATAATTAATGGACCACTTCGAGGTGGAAGTGGCAATGGAGTAAAGACTGGCTGCTCTGTTGTTACAACCAATCGTATTTCAGTGGAATATCTGGAGGAAATGCTCATTAAACAATACAATCATGATTTTAATGAAAGAACATCAGAGGGGGGATTGGAGATGTCAAGAGAGGACGTTAAATTCATGAAGATTGTGAGTAGTACAGCAGAATTGAAAAACGGACATTATTGCATTGACCTACCTTTTAGAGAAAAAGATCCTGTCTTACCAAATAATAGCTGTGTTGCTGAACAGCGCCTCCAAGGTTTGAAGAGGAAGTTTGAGAGGAACGATAAGTTTAAGGAGGAATACACCACATTTCTTGGTGATATGTTGGTTCAGGGCTATGCTGAAGTCGTACCCATAGACCAACTGGAACAAGTGGATGGAAAAGTCTGGTACATACCCCATTATGGAGTACATCACCCTAGTAAAGGAAAGTTAAGGGTTGTGTTTGACTGTGGAGCTACATATAAAGGAACATCACTAAACTGTCAGCTCTTGCAGGGTCCAGATCTCACCAACTCTCTTATTGGGGTTCTCATTCGGTTCAGGAAAGAACGTGTTGCTGTCATGTCCGACATCCATGCCATGTTTTATCAAGTGCAGGTCCCTGATAAACACATGAACTTTCTTCGCTTTCTTTGGTGGCCTAATGGTGATACTGATCAAGAACCAGTAGAACATAGAATGAAGGTACACTTATTTTGAGCTGTATCGTCCCCAAGTTGCGCAAATTATGCTTTGAGAAGAACTGCAGAGGACCATGCTTCAGATTTTCCAGATGAAGTGATCGGTACAGTTCTTCATAACTTTTACGTGGATGACTGCCTGAAGTCCATAGCCTCAGAAAAAGATGCAATTCAAAGGATTTGACTTTGCTCTGTGACAAAGGTGGATTTAGTCTAGAAAATGGGTGACTAATAGCCATTCTGTGTTGACGTCAATACCAAGTGACATCAGAGCAACAGAAACAAAAGAAATGGATCTAGATACGGACCAGCTTCCTGTTGAAAGAGCGCTTGGTCTGCAATGGTGCGTTAAGTCTGACAAGTTTAGGTTCAGGACTTCAGTACAGGAATGGCCACATACCAGGAGAAGTATTTTATCTGTGGTCAGCTCAATGTACGATCCATTGGGGTTTTGGGGTCCTTTTATCATGTCAGCTAAGTTAACATTACAGGAACTCTGTAGAAGAAACTTGAAGTGGGATGAACAAATACCCCCTGTCTTCTCTAAACAATGGGCTGACTGGCTAATGGATCTCCAAAAGATGATTGGATTCCAGGTGGATCGCTGCATTAAACCTTCGGATTTTGGAACATCCGTAACAGCACAAATTCATAACTTTTCAGATACCAGTCAAGTTGGATACGGTACAGTATCGTACCTGAGATGGAAAGATGATCATAAAATACATGTTTCATTTCTTGTAGGAAAAACTAGAGTTACGCCTCTGAAGCCAGTTACCATTCCTCGCCTGGAGCTCGCAGCAGCAGTTCTGGCTGTCCGAATGGATAGAATGCTTCAGAAAGAGTTGCAGTTGCCACTGGAGAGGTCAGTGTTTTGGACAGATAGCACAACTGTCCTCAAGTATATCTGCAATGAAACTAGACGTTTCCATACCTTCGTTGCAAACAGGGTTGCGGTTATTAGAGAAGCCATAGAAGTTGACCAGTGGAAACATGTGGGCTCTAAGATCAATCCTGCCGATTCAGCATCCCGTGGACTGAAAGCAGAGGAATTTCTCACACACCAGAAATGGATTAAAGGTCCAGAGTTACTCTCTTTGTCAGAGAAGGAGTGGCCAATCACTGATGTGGATTTAGCTGTAATTCCCTCTGAGGACCCAGAGGTCAAGAGAGAAGTCGCTGTGAATGCTGTTGTCAAGCACTTAGAGGATCCTACAGACTATCTCATTAATTACTTCTCATCTTGGAGGAAGCTTAAAACATCTGTTGCCTGGTTTCTCCAGCTTAAAAGAGTTATTTTGCTCCTGAGCCAAAAGAGAGAAGAGTTAAAATCTGCTGAAAGTGACAAAGACATAGGAGTCAAAGGGGTTGTTGAACAGAAACTTCAGAGCATTAAAGCCACTCTTGGAGGGAAAATCTCTTACTCCAGAAAGTTATGTTGAAGCAGAAAAGGCAATACTTTGTTTTGTTCAAAACCGTAGGTTTAAGAGTGAAATTGCCACCCTGAAGAAAGGTTTGGTTAATGTCCCTAAGGACAGTTCATTGTACAAGTTGGATCCTATATTGCAAGGCGACATTCTCAGAGTCGGGGGTCGCTTACACTAGTCTGCATTACCATCAGAGATTAAACATCCTGTTATCCTTTCCAAAGATTTGCATGTTTCCCAACTGATTTTGCTTCACCTCCATCAACAGCTAAGACATCCGGGTAGAAACCACATGCTGAATAAGCTCACGACAGAGATATTGGATAATTACTGCTAACTCTGCTGCAAGAAGAATAATTGCAGAATGTACAACATGTAGACGTTACAGAGGAAGGCTTGGAGAGCAGAAGATCGCAGACTTACCTGAAGAGAGGGTTATGCCAGATAAGGTTCCCTTTACAGATGTGGGAGTTGATTATTTCGGCCCCATAGAAGTTTAAAGAGGAAGAAGCGCTCTAAAAATGGAGTGCTTTTCACTTGTTTGACCAGTCGGGCAATACACCTGGAAGTGGCATATTCTTTGGAAACGGATTCCTGTATTAATGCTTTGCGGAGATTCATTTGTAGGAGAGGTCCTGTGTTCAGCCTAAGGTCAGACAATGGCACGAATTTCATTGGAGCAAACAAAGAGTTAAAACAAAGTCTTGCTGCTTTGAATAATGCAAAGATCCAAGGTGCTTTGATTCAGGATGGGATTAAGTGGAGCTTTAATACACCTACAGCCTCACATCAAGGCGGTGTTTGGGAGCGTCTGATCCGCTCCGTAAGAAGCATACTCACCTCGGTTCTTGGGCAGCAAGTTTTGGGTGATGAAGGCCTGCAGACCCTGTTTTGTGAGGTAGAGGCAATACTAAACGACAGACCCATTACAAAGGTCTCTGATGACCCTAATGACCTTGAGGCTCTCACACCAAACGATATACTTTTGCTAAAAGGAAAGCCCATCCTTCCACCAGGACTTTTTGCACCAAGTGACATGTATATCAGGAGAAGATGGAAACAAGTACAGTACATTGACAAACTTTTCTGGAAAAGATGGACGTTTGAATACTTACTTCTAATGCAGGAAAGACAAAATGGGCTGTACCAAGAAGAAGTTTCTCTCCTGGGGATATTGTCATCATTGCTGTAGCCACGGCACCGAGAGGATCCTGGATGATGGGCCGAGTTCTGAGTGTTAAGTCCGACTCCAAAGGATTGGTTCGCTCTGTGCTCCTCCAAACTAAGACACATACCAGGAGAGACCTATAACGAAGATCTTCTGGAGGCCACAGTGTAGCATCATGGACATGTATTCTTTCTTTCTTTTCTTTCTTCTCTTCTATTTTTCTTCTGATTTGTTTCTTTTCCAGATAGCCACGGGAAGAAGATCAGAAGAATTTATGTATTATAATTAGAGCCTAGCTAGATAATAGCTCCGTTACAGAAAGAAAAGTAATTGTGGGTTTACACATTTCACAATTGGGGGCTGGAATGTTGGAGCTATTTTCTTGTTTTGTAATTAAGTTAATCATTAAATTACTTTTTGTTTTATTTTAGCTAATTTGCATGATTATTTTATTGATATAGATACAGAACGTTAAACTTATTATTTTCATCATTTTGAGCCATATTTTGGGGACTTTTATTTTGATAGTGCTGAGCACCTGTTCGGATATATTGGTGATTACACTTAGGACGAGCAGGCACTGGGAAAGGTTGTTGGTTTTTTACCAGGGAAAGAGAGGCTGCAGACACCCTTTGTTTGTATGCTTGCTCAAATGGAAATAAACCGCATGAACGATATGAAAGCCTGGACATTGGATTTATTGTATCCTGCGTAAGATACAATCTTTAAATGCCTCAGTGGCCGTTTGATTTCTTGTTTGATTTTAAGTTAAGGACAAATTGCCTTAACACTCATCATTGCTCCGAAAACACCACGTTATTGAGATAACTTTTTTTTGTTTTTTTTTTGTTTTTTGTGAATCGTTAGAAAGAATCGTGATTGTGAATCACAGCAAAAACCCACTTCAGGAAAAGCAGAAATAATTTTACCGTGATGATGATGAGTCATTGTTTGGAATAATCCAAGTTGAAGCAGCCGAAAAGGGGATTTTAGGTAGCTTAGAAAATTGTAAGGAAAATATTTTAGCATTGTGAAATTGCTTATAGCAGTATGTGGAGCCATGTTGAGAATGCTAATAAACTGTCAATGATCAGAGGTCTGCTGCGTATATATACCTCTTTTTGCTGATTAGCTGAGTGCTCTCCACTTGTGCCAATTATCTGACCGTGATCCTCACGAACCTTGATAATAAAACATAATTTTAAAACAACAAATGAATCTGTACTCACACGTGACATTGAGATAAACATCAGGCGATGTGTGAGTGTGTCCGTGTACAGCACAGCTATATCTGCCTGCATCCTCTCTTCTGACTGACTGCAGCAGGAGTTCATTGTTTCCGTCTCTTCTCTCAGTTAATGGCTGTGAGTTTCTGGACCAGATGAATATTGCTCTGTCAGTCAGAGTGCAGCTGCTTTTACATGTCAGACGGACTGAATCTCCCTCTGTCACTCTCTCAGGAGACTCCACCTGAAGATCTGAACACAACACACACATTATATCTAGTGCTGCTGTCACACACTGATTATTATTCAACATAATGCACAGAAGAAGAGATAAACCTCATGAAACTCACCTGTGACAGTAAGAGTCACTCCTGGATAACCAGTCCATTTTCCACCTGTTATATTAGTGATGAATCTGAAATAGTACTCGCGTGAATCCTTCAGTGTCACATGACTCAGTCTGACGGTGCAGTTCTGCTGTTTATCTCCCAGATACTGAAGCCTCTGACTGTATTCAGGGTCCTTAGACAGATCTGGATGCTCTTCACCCCTTATAGAGTCTTTAGTCCAGAACACTTTGATTATCTGATGTCCAGTAGGGTATGTATAAGAGCATCTCATTATCACTGTTGAGTCCTTTAGTGCACAGATGTGTGAAGGACTGTAACTCACACCCCAATCAGCACTAGAAACCCCTGAAACACAGAATTCATCAAACTTTAAATGTTGTTGTGGTAAGGGGGCTCGGTCTAGCAAGGTCTGTGATGGGAGAGAGATCTGGAGGACAAGCTGTAAGTGGGTCAATTGCAAATGATAAACAGGTCTTTTGTTGCAGTAATTGCCGTGGGGAGACATAATAAAATCATCAGGAAATGAGGACCAGGGAGAGAGACACACAGACTGGGGCCATGTCCACATTAATACGTTTTTGTTTGAAAACGCATCTTTTTCTCTCTGTTTTGGCCTTCCGTCCACACTGAGATGGCGTTTTAAGGCAATGAAAACGTAGCTTTTTGAAAATGCTCTCCAAAGAAGATAAATTTGAAAATGCTGTCACTGTAGTGTGGACTGTGAAGGCAGTGGGATTTGAAAATGATGATGCATGTTTAGTCATGTGGTGCATATTGTACCAATATATGGTACATGCATATTGTTCCAGTTGTGCACTATTCACATTCACACAGTTGTAAAATACATTGTTTGCACACTTCATATCACAGTCCTGCAAGGATGACAGAAAATGTACTTGCATTTGCCGTCCTGTGGCAAAACACGAGTGGAGTTGCGTTTTAGACCAAACAGAATAATGGTTGACCGAGTGCGACCTGACGAATCAGTAAATGATGAGATATTTTGCTAAATAAAATGATCCTGCCAGAAGAATTGCGTGATATCTTAATGACGTCTGTATCATCTCAGTGAGCTTTTATGCATGTGCAGTAATTTTAATTTTTCCCGTTTACTGACGTTAGTGTGGACAGAGAGAATTTTGAAAAGAAAACTATCCAAAAACTATAACTAATAATCTGGATTAATGTAGATGTAGCCTGGGACTCTAATGACACAAACACAGAGAGGAACTGCTAATTAAACAGACGAGTTTGCAAAGAGAGTTTGATTATTGCTTTATGTCTTGTGTGATGTGAACACAGTTTGTTTACTGACTTAAAGATAAATAAAAGAGCACTTATGACTCCCAGAAAGCCGGCCCCGTGTCTTGCTCCACAGTTAACAATTTCTGGTTCTCAGAACGTTCCCAGATCCTCACGTTCTCTATTGGTTAGTCAGGAAAGTTTTCTTTACGTAAATATAACGTTCCCTGTTGGTTTGGAGAATGTTTCCCTAACCTCTTTATTCCGATATCATTTACACTGCTGTATGTCTGCAATCGGCCAGCAATTCCTGTATCCCATATGGTATATGAAGACCGATAAATTGATGTCAATAATCAGTAGCCTACTACAAACCATGTCTTGTTTTGGACTTGTTTAATCAATAGAAATAATCCAAGCACTTAAAGTCCCTGTAAAGGCAATTCTATGAAAAAATTCTAAACACATTATAAATGTTAGAAATGTATTGCTAAAACACACTGCAAAGACTATGAACTGTGAAGTACTAAATTGTGGAATTAGACCATTATCCAGTTTTTCACCATTGCTGTGCTCACGTTTTCTCACGTCCCCTCTTCTCACGACGTTTCTGCGCCCCTACTGTCAATGACACACTGTAGCCACTGAGGCTCATAACTAGAGCACATTCGCATCAGTTTGCCGCTCAATCGCGATTACTATTAGTTACTATAGCCTACAGTTTGCTAGCTAGCTATGCCTTCGTCGGGGAAATGCATACTACCTGGATGTAGTCACTTACAAAACAGATCGGTGTCCTTATTTAAATTTCCGAAAAACGATCATATCAAGAAGTGGTGGATTCATTTTATGAAGAGCCACTTTGATGAAGAGCTGAGGATAGCTAACCAACAACTGCCTCTGTAGTGATGACTTTACACAGGATAGTTTTATAAACTTTTGTCCGAGACAACTGGGATTCACTGATATTCCGCTGTTACTGGTGAATGGGGCTGAACCGACTATCTCCTGCTTTCATCCTCCCGTCCCGCTGACAGCTGATGCCGACATCATCCGCAATAACGTTATGAGCACACCGATGAGATTAAGTTTCAGGGCAGGAGCAGTGCGTATGGAGAGTGGTTGTTCAGCATTCGTCTCGCGCAGATGAACCGTGGCTCGTTCTCCTCCGACACTGTCATTCTCGTGCTTTATGATGGGAAGCATATATGCTGTAAATGCGACCGTTTTCCCCTCTGTCCCAAAAACACATGCATATAACATGTTGTATAGGTAGTTTTTAATAATTTGTGTGATTATTAACAGTGAGTATTATCAGTAAACGGTGTCAATGCTCTAATCTGTTAACATGGACACCGGAAAAAACATGCGCTGCTTGCGCCCTGCTAACGCGTGCAGTGTGAAACTGGCCTTAGTTTGTTTCTGGCTCTGGAGCATAGACCGTAAAAAAATACTGGAGGCTCAAACATGTATGTATGGCATTTGAGTGAGGTGGAGGTAGCTTTCCTGCGAGTGGGGGTTGTTTTGGCGCAGCCAGCGGACACGCCCCAGCGTTTAAGAGCAGAGAATACTGCTCATTTTTGCAAGATTTTGATCTCTAGCTTATTTTATTTACTTGGCGACTTTTATTATCATTCAAATTTGGCTGGGTGGTTAATAACATATTTTTCTGTGGTGTGACAAACTCAGATCACATACTTAATTTTGACTTTACAGGGTCTTTAGTATGGAGGTGTCACGGTTCATCTATTCATGGACTCATTCTGTCTCTGTGTGTGTGTTGATTGTGTTGGAGGCGTGGTCACTGATTACTGCCAATCTCATCATCACCACCAGCTTCACCTCATCTCACCTGCCTATATAATGTCTCCTCACCCACATTTTGTTGTCAGTTCGTTGCAGAGAGTCCTGTGTCTCCCTCGTGTGTGTATGTTTCTGGTGTTTGTTTCCCTGGAAGTTTGAGTTTTCGGTTTCTGGTCCTGGCTTCACCCTTCGTGGAGGTTTGCCCATTGAGTCTATGCGTCACTAGTCACCTGTCTTCGAGATCAGATCTTCTGCCTGTCTCTACCTGCTCAGGACTCTGGTTCTATGCCCTGTGTTATGGACTTGATGTGCGATCAAAACTTGTTATTCTGAAACTGTTGTTACTTGCATTTGGATCCTCTTGCACTTATTTTTGAGTTACCCTTGTGACAGAAGGATTAAATAAGATTGAATTTATGCATTAATAAGTAAGATTTCGTATCTTGGATCACTGACAGTGCACAACCAGGTTTTACGTTTAAGTGCCAAATAACAATTACTTCAACACAATATAGGGTTTTAAAATATGAATTTTATTCACAGATATAAAAAAATGAATAAATGATGAGGTGGGCTTCAGAATTTACTCAATACACGGCAGCCACCGGAAGTGCAGAAAACGTCTCGGTTACGTATGGTAACCCTCGTTCCCTGAAGGAGGGAACGGAGACATACGTTGGGTGACCGACGAATTGGGATCACTTCTTGGAGCCCCTATCAGCTTTGAGATATAGAAAACGGGCTAATGAACATTGGCGTGCGTGCTTTTGCATATCGCATATCTGTTGTTTTTCACTGAGGAGCCGAACTAGTGGCTTGGCCTGCAGTGATGGTACAGCAACTGTGGCGACGGGATGTACGTCTTAACCGAGACGTTCCCTTTCAGTCGGTCACTACAACGTACGTCGGGTGTCCGAAGAATTGGGATCCCTATGGAAAACGCCACAGTTACTACCACTTCCAGCGCCCTACCGGGGTCTCTTGGACCCCGTCTGTACGGGCGGGGAAATTCCTGCAGGGAGAGTGACACTGCCATCCCGCAAGACCCAATCAGTGGACTATTGGATAACGCTGGGAAAGCGCACTGAGACGGCTCACCATAGGGAGCCGTACCGTGAATCATACACATATGGGACCGCCGTGGGGGTCACAACCTAACACAAGTTCCACCAATGCATACGAGGGTTGGACCTGCCATCAGACGCTCTGCCACGTCTGACTGCCGCTGGTTGCGGAGGACTCTACAGGGTTCGCTATTCTGGGGAACTCGACTGGAGCATATAAGCGCACGTATCCGTTCCATGAGGAAGGGAGTGGCGCAGCAAACCGACACTAGAACGGGCACTCCGGTGCTACCGACTATGGGAAGTGAGTACACGGGAAGATACCGGTTCTACACTTAGGCTATAAAATCTAGCGAACGTGTTGGGTGTCGCCCAGCCCACAGCTCTACAAATATCTGTCAGCGAGGCGCCACGAGCCAGCGCCCAGGACGAGGCTACACCCCTGGTGGAGTGGGCTCTAATCCTGAGCGGGCAGGGCACATCTTGGGATTCATATGCCAAGACAATACCATCCACTATCCAGTGGGCCATCCTCTGCTTGGAGACAGCCTTTCCCTTCTGCTGGCCTCCGTAACAGATGAAGAGCTGCTCTGAGGTCCTAAAGCTTTGCGTTCTGTCCAAGTAAGTCCGAAGGGCTCAGAAGGGGGAGAGAAATGCCAGGGCTGGGTCTGCCTCCTCCGAAGGCAGTGCTTGCAGGCTCACCACCTGGTCCCCAAAGGGAGTGGTGGGAACCTTGAGCACGTATCCAGGACGGGGTCTCAGGATTACGTGAGAGTTGTCTGGCCCGAATTCCAGGCACGATTCATAGACCAAAAATGCTTGCAGCTCCAACCCATCTTGCAGAAAGGAAAGCACGGCCCTGACCGAACATCTTCGGGGGTCTTCTCAATGAGAAGAGCACCAATCGACGAACAGGTTCCACTTCAACGCATAGCTGTGACTCATAGAGGGCGCTCTAGCGGAAGTGATGGTATCTACCACATCCTGTGGCAGATCACCTAGAACCTCCACGTCCCGTCCAGGGACCAAACATGGAGTTTCCAGAGATCCAGACGCGGGTGCCAGAGGGTGCCCCGTCTTTGAGTCAGGAGGTCCTTCCTCAGAGGAATAGGCTAAGGAGGTGCTGTCGCAAGGAGCACTAGTTCCGGGAACCATGTCCTGTTGGGCCAATACATAGCTACCAACAGGACCTGCTCCTCGTCCTCCCTGACCTTGAACAATGTCTGTGCAAGAAGGCTCACTGGGGGAAACGCATATTTGCGTAGGCCCCGGGGCCAGCTGTGCGCCAGAGCATCCGTGCCGAGGGTCCCCTCGGTCAGGGAATAAAACAGCTGGCAATGGGCCGTGTCCAGGGCGGCAAACAGGCCTACCTGTGCGGCCCCGAAGCGGTCCCAAATCAGTTGGACCACCTGGGGATGGAGTCTCCACTCTCCCGGAAGCACTGGCTGTCGTGAGAGCTCATCGGCCGCACGATTGAGCAGGCCTAGAATGTGAGTGGCAGGAAGTGACCTCAGATACTCCTGACTCCAAAACAGGAGGTGGCGGGCGAGTTGTGACATGTGACATGAGCGTATACCACCCTGTTTGTTGATGTACGCAACGGCCGCAGTGCTGTCCGTACGGACCAGAATGTGCTTGCCCTGGAGTGGTGTCTTGAAACGGCTCAGGGTAAGATGAACTTTTAAAAACTCCAGCCAGTTGATGTGCCATTGCAGTTGAGGCCCCGTCCACAGACCCGAAACTGCAAGCCCGTTGTACATGGCACCCTAGCCGGTGGATGAGGAATCCGTGGAGACAATTGCATGCCTGGATACCTGTTCTATAGGGGCACCCCCGCCTGTAGAAATGCAGGGTCCGACCACGGGCTGAAGGTTTGGCGGAACCTCAGTGTACTAAGACACGGAGGGACCCGCTGTGCCACACCCACCTCGGGACTCGGTCGTGTAGCCAGCCTTGAAGCGGTCTCATATGGAGTAATCCGAGCGGCGTGACCACATGCCATATGCCCTAGGAGCCTCTGAAATTGTTTCAGTGGGACCGCTGTCCTGCGTTTGAATGGATTTAATTCCTCTGTGAGGCGTGCTGTCAGAGCGACCGAATCCAGCTCCATACCGAGAAAAGAGATCCTCTGCGTGGGGCAGAGTTTGCTCTTCTCCCAGTTGACCCAAAGCCCCAACTGGCTAGAGTCAGCCAGTCGTCGAGGTAATTGAGGATGCGAACACCCCGCTCTCTTTAATGGGAGCAATGGCCGCCTCCGCGACTTTCGTGAAGACACGGGGCAACAGGGAGAGCCCAAGGGTAAGACCTTGTACTGATATGCTCGTCCATCGAACGCAAAGCGTAGAAACGTTCTGTGTCGAGGGAGAATCGAGACATGAAAGTATGCGTCCTTCAGGTTGATCGCTGCAAACCAATCTTGGGGACGGATGCACCTGAAGATGCGTTTCTGTGTTTCAAGATCGGCCGTAACCCGCCGCTTTTCTTGGGTACAATGAAGTACAGGCTGTAAAAGCCGGTCTGCATATCGGCTGGAGTGACCGACTGCGATCAAGCACCGGGGTGCCCTCCTTCGACACCAAGGTGAAGTGAATGCCCCTGAACTGAATCTGGGTGGACTGAATCGCATAGCCGAGTCTGATGGTACGGATGAGCCAGCGAGATGGGCTGGGGAGCGCTAGCCAGGCCCCCAGCGACTGAACCAGCGGGACCAACGGTACCACAGAGGTACCCGCAGCGGGGCAGCGCCGTGGCATGCAGGGATCCGACCTGGACGGCAGAGGTTCCCCCCGGCCCTCCTCCGGGGGGAGGAAGTGGTGCTGCTGCCACATCCTGTAGAGCAGACTCCTCCATCTCTGGGTGGCCCGTCTCAGGATCTCTTCTGACGATGTTGCCTCCCGGCTTGGCAGCGGCCTGAGCGGGCTGGACGTCCTTCCAGCGGCCGGCTCCACACCTACGCCAGGGTGGAGGCTGCTGCTGGGCTGTGGCGGGAGCGGCGGTGGACCGCTGGGGCAGGATGTGCCGGATGGCCTCCATCTGCTTCTGGGCGGCCAATAACTGCTGGGCAAAGCTCTTGACCGCGTCACCGAACAACCCAGCCGACGAAATAGGGGAGTCCAGGAACTGGGTCTTATCGGTCTCCCTCATATCGGCCAGGTTGAGCGGGCGCTAAACGGTGCTTTCCACGACCTAGTCAGCTCCTCATGGGATCACTTCCGCTTTATACCCACACAGCAGGGCGGGGGGCGATATGCAAAGCACGCACACCAATGTTCATTGGCCCGTTTTCTATATCTCGAAGCTGATAGGGGCTCCCAGAAGTGATCCCAATTTGTCAGTTACCCGACGTACGTCATATTGACCGACTGAAAGGGAACTCTGCAAGACCCACCATCCCCATGTTTAACAAGACAGGCAAGATGCCCCCACTCCTTAGTATAAGTGATTTAAAATTAGCATAAACGGTTTCAGCTTAACTAACAAAAATGTTTATTTTACTGAATCACACATACTTATTATTCTGTAGAGGTTTTTTTGCCAATACATGACGTCAGTATGAGGCTCATTCTAAGAATGAGTGTTTTGTGGACCTGGTGTCAATAAAAGCTTTTCTTTGACGAACAAGGAAGTTTTCAGCCATGAATATATAATCAAATATTATATTATAATCAAAAGCTCAAGGGAAAGTTGATTTCTCAGTTCATCACCCCTTTAAATTAGCCAAGTGTGCGTCTTTCTCTGGAAGTCAGAAGAAAGCATGTGCTGGAGAAGCGAATGCAGATCAGAAGCGTGCAGTAATGAAAAATACAAATAACCCAAAAATAACCTGGAGGGAATATTCTGGGAACTTTCTCTTTAGGATAAAAAAAATACAACCAATAGAGAACGTTCCCAGAACGTTCTTATTTGGTTTTCCACAAAAATATCCAAACCGGAAAACTTCATATATGTACAGTGACTCATGACAGGAAATATAAGATCAATTTCTCAGAAACTATTGAGTGATAAATGATCTTAATACTTTATGAGCTTTGTAGAAGGATGTTGCAGAAATAAACACAGAAACTCACATCCTCTTTCTGACTATAAACCACTGAACAGTTCACAGTAGACAAATTAGCAGCAGCATGTACTTAAATGCACTAAGCAAAACTTCCTGAGCATTTCTGAAGTGTTGCATTGACTCACCGTGAATCATGAGCAGAACGATCAGAGGAAGAGGAGGAGCCATTCTGACTGACATCACTATCAACACCTACAACAAATGTACAGTGGATTATTTTTCAGTTTTAATGTTGCATGAAACATAATAAACACTACTTTATTTATTCAAGAAAATGACAGCAACAGTCATGTTTGCACTACATGAGCTTGTAACTGTCCAACATCTTTCCTTGACCCGTTTTGAATGACAGCACATTATAGACAGTAAAACACTGCCAGAATGATGCCCTTTATTTTCATGCTGAAAGAAATATTATAGAGCACCTTAGTTGACTTTTGTGTCAGTGCACTGTTGCAGTAAATGATCAGGCTGGAACCAGCATTGGCGTTTTCACCAGTGATGGGAATAACGGCGTAATAGATAAAAAGCCTATTTTTTTTCAGTAATTAGTTTCAGTGACAGTTAATGAAAATAAAATGTGGCGTTACTATAATTGAGCTCACTGAAGTCTTTTTTATTTACCCGAGCAGGCGGACATGCAACCTGTGTGTGTGTGTGTGTGTGTGTGTGTGTGTGTGTGTGTGTGTGTGTGTGTGTGTGTGTGTGTGTGTGTGTGTGTGTGTGTGTGAGCCTGTTTATGTGGTTTATGAGGACACAAATTTGTATAACTACATGGGTATTACACTGGTATTACACTATAAATGTGGTTTATGAGGACATATCAAATGTCCTCATAATTCAAATGGCCTTAAAAACATACTAAATGATGTTTTTTTTTGAGAAAGTAAAAATGCAGAATGTTTCCTGTGATGGGTAGGTTTAGGGGCAGGGGCAGTGTAAGGGGATAGAAAATACGGTTTGTACAGTATAAAAACCATTACGCCTATGGAGAGTCCCTGTAAACCACATAGACCAACATAGCCGACAACCAGGAGTAGTCAGAGCGATGACATGTCAACGACTTCAAAGGTAGCTTTTGCAAATTGGAAGTTTGAGCACTAGTGTTGTAGTCAAGCCCACCTAAACCGAGACTAAGACAAGACCAAGACCAAGGCATGTCCCCACACTTATGATAAAATGTGGAATATGCATATGATTGGCACTTCTCTCGTATGTGTGGGTGTGTAAGTGGACCATGAGAGAAGTTTTGATCAAATAATCAAAAGGCATTGCAGCTTTGTGGGAATTAATCTTTTTCTTCTATAAGCAAATAACACTTAACTTTTCGTCAATGGGAGGCACTGAAGACGACATGTCCATATTGTTTTCAGTCTATGGTGGACATAAACACCAAACTGACACTGACAGAGTTTTGTTTTGTGAAATGCGCTCGCTCCCATTTTAAAACTCAAAGTTCCATAAAAAGGCTAATCTCGATGAGGTATTAATCTTAGACACAGTCCATTATGTCTTAAATCAATGTGAATAACAGGAGGTGGAATATGTATCATACAGATATGCATTATGCTGCTTAAGCAAATTATTTGATATTATGTACCTATTTTTCATTTTAATTTTGAAAATATTATTGTGCAGCTTTATTGTGCAACAGCAAGTAAAATAAACCCTGCACTTTTTAAAAGACCATTTTTTTTTTTTTTACAAAATGCAACGAAACAGTAATTTTTGCTTATCTCACGTTGATATCTAATATTATGTATGATCTCTTATCTTGATGTTTCTTTTGTTCCAACTGGTTGAATTGTTTTAGGTGATCCACACACACAAAAAGGTTGAAAACCCCCGATCTATAAACTTATCTCATATTAATATTTTTTAGACCATATTAATTGTATACACAATTTAAAAAAGGTAATAAAGGCTATTATAAATATAAATTAGTTATATCAGGGTACAATGGGGCTAAAGCACACCCTAAAAAAATGTGCTAATTTTTCAAAAAAGTTGTGCAAAAAATCTCTAGCAACATTTGCAGTATTTTATGTTCATTTAGATGAATAACATAATTATTGTTCAGTTATAATTAAAATGTTAATATAAAAATATTTTTAAAATACAGAATCAAATTTTTAAGTAAATAATCTAAAAACACTGAATGAATGAGATCCCATCATAATTGAATACAGTTTTATCGTTGCAACAACTAAATATATTTGTATTATATATTTTTATTATAAATATGCTGTTACCTCTAAGATGGACACCCAAAGTAAGATATTTACCATTTGAATCTTAACCATGTCATGTCAATAAATGGAAGTATTACAAACAGAGAGGACACGGAGAACTGGGGACAGTGAAACACAGAGTTTATTGAGCTGAACCAGGATCAGTTTGAGGTGAGTGAAGGAAAGATGAATCCGGGCAGAATGACAATAGGGTAATATGATACATCTTTCTTGCAGATGAATGGTGGAATGGCAGACCGAGAGACTGGAGCGCTGGAGCGATGGAGACGAGGAGCCAGAAGACAAGATTAGGAAACAGTCGGGAGACAAGGAGACACAGGTAAGTATACAGGTGAGTCCGTGGTAGTGAGCATAGGCAGTAGCATGTGCAAATGAGACCTGACAGTGACTGAGTGCGTGAGCGGGGCTTAAGTGCTGGTGTTGATTGGTGTGCTGATGGAATGCAGGTGCGTGTGATCAGTACTCTGGTGACTGGGAGCATGGTGTCTGGGAAAGGGTGGAGCCTGGCGTGCTTGTAACATTACCCCCCCTCTCCACGGCCATCTCCTGAGGGCCGAAGAACCCAAACGCGGTGGTGGTCTACCTCTACCCCGGGAGCTCTAGATTGGTGGTAAAGGCGTTCTTCAAAGATTGGAATGCTTCGGTGGCAGATGGAGTCCAGGACAGAGACTTGGGCTTACCACGGAGGAGGCTGGTGAGAGGACTGGAAATGGTGCTGTACTGATGGAGGAATCGTCGATAGAAGTAAGCAAAACCAAAGAATCTTTGGAGCTCTTTAACAGTGGAGGGAGTTGGCCAGGACCGGACGGCTTCCACCTTCCCCTCGTCCATCCAGATGCCACTGCGGTCGATGTTATACCCGAGAAACTGCACTGAGGGTTGATGGAATGTACACTTCTCACGCTTTTAGGTACAGGTGGAAGTCCCTCAGGCGTCGGAGGACCTCCGCAGCATGGTGACAATGTTCGGCCAGGCTCCAGGAGTAGATAAGGATGTCATCAATGTAGACCAGTGGTTTTCAAACTTTTTTAAGAGCGACCCTCTTTATTTTATTTTATTTTAATGTCGCGACCCATATGCCTACAACCATTTACATTCAAATAAGTCAAGCCAAGCATAACAATACTTGTATACAATGGGTCATTTGAGTGTATTCTCCATTCAACCACTAGATGGCACACATATTCAGCTCAGCTCACTTTTCCACACAACCGCTTTTGATCCTTGATGCATTCGCAACGGAAAGTTGATTCTGCACTAATTTGATAGCTAGGCCTATATATGGGACCCTAATAACGGGTTAACCGTTAACCAACAAGAGTTTTGAGAGAGAGAGATAAAAACAGGTATGTCATGTATAAGTCGCATTGGATTAGCCTAGAAACCTAGATGCATCCTAGCGGCAGCAAATTTAATCTGACCGCGAGTGTCGTCTAGCAACTCTCAATACCCTTCTGAACTGTATGAACTCTTGCCAGGCCAATCACATCGTGTATAGAGTCGGTGGGCGGGGCCATAATGACGATGGCCGAGTTGCGTTTGCGTGCTTCTAGTAAACACAGAAACTGGGGAACGGCGGTCTTTCGAATCAGCTTTGATCGCGACTCTGGAAGAGTTGGAGTTAAGCTTTTCTCTGAGAAAAGAACAAAGAATGGCACTGAAGTCATTCTTAAAAAGGGAAGATGTGTTCAGAGTTTTGCTAACCGGATACGGCGAATGTTTAATCTATCAACAAGCTCTGCTTCACCTTCATTGCTCTGGTTGGTTGTAGCGCTATCCTATCGCGTGCAGAGGGAGTTTGAAAGACAACTGTTTATCCCGCCCCTCGGATTGAGCTGTCAATGGTGAGTTTCCAGACCAAACATCTTGATGTGGGTCTGGCTTGTCAGGCTAGCATTTGATTGCATTCAGAAATAATACCAGTAAATAAAGCGAAATAATATACACTCCAAACATTAAATACTACAAACACAGGTTATTTTAGCTCCCCTCACTCCACAACAAATCCTTCAAATTTAAGGGTATTCAGAACAGTAGGCTATAACTATATAAAGCCAAAATGAAATAATTTAATGGGGAACTGAAAGTAACCAGCGTTGGACTCACGTAGCCTAACTTCCTCATTTGAGTCCAAATGTTTCCATATTCGTGATGTATTTGGATGCTAAACCATTACTTATTATAGGTTTTGGCTACTTAACTGCGCTGCGGGACTAGATTTGATGGCTGAGTGTGGGCGGTAAGGTACTCTCGTGTGTGTGCGAATTTCGGGAGAATAAAACTATTTGCATGACTATACCGCAAAATAAAAAGAAAAATCTAAAAAGAAAACATCTAGAAACAAACGATTTACGGGTGGAGGCAGAGTATAACACGTTTTTGCTGCGTTGTGCAATGTAACCAGAATATTGTTAAACCAAGCCCATGTTTATTTCTAGAATGCAATGGCCAAATCGATGCATTTAAGAGAGAATCCACTCAAAAGAGTTTTTGTGCAGTGCTGAATTCTTTATGCTGAAATCCTCTGATTATAACAAAGAAAGTTTAGACATTTTGAAAGATTCATTCTGCAGTCATTTTTATTGATAACAGAGCTTTGTGAGATCGCATTGAATTGAGATGATCGCTTTTTTGAAATTATGAAGGTAGCGCACACTTTGCGCGTATTCTGCCACGCCAAACCATGCACATGCTTGATTTTACGTTAAATTACTTGAAATAGTGTCATGGACGTACAGTAAAAAAAGATTTTTATTTGTATGCGGACAGGAGTGGGACAAAACATGAATGTTGCAAGCGGGTGTCTACTTGGAAACACCTCAGTGGAGCAGTGCTCACGCTGAATGGCAATAACTGTTGGCTTCTACTGACTATTTAAACTGAGCTGTGTAACTTTTATATATTAGGTTGGCTATTTTGTTTTGATAATGAACTGACTGCAATGTCAAGTTTGCAATGGCATCGCAGTTCGCATGTTGTGTGCGTGTGAGGCGCCTGTGCGCAGAGCAGAGGAAACAAATAGAATCTGTAATGGTCATACAAATAATAAGAGAAGGACATTGTTCAAAATTGTAAAAGTGTTTACTTACATTTTGTTATTGTAAAAAAGCCTAAAGAAAACAAGATTGGCTTTCTGTCGTCTGGGTTTCTATTCCATGAACTTGTTTGGAGGAGCGTTGCGCCTCACGATAATGAACCAGTCAGCAGCAACTGTTGCACATTTTTTTCCCTTTTTTGTGTCAATCTGTTAATTAAATAAAATGAAATTTAATTCGAATATATTTAATGTATTTATTCCTTTTATATAGGCCTATAGACTGATTTTATGCAAATTACTCCAATTTTCTTAATTGTCCTGGTGACCCATTTTTTAAGTCTTGCGACCCACCACAAACTCATGGAGGAACTTCCGGAGCACCTAATGAATGAAATCCTAGAACACGGAGGGTTATTTTTGGATAAACACACATTGTCTGTGAGTTGCTTTGCAATTACAAATAGAAAATGAAATGTCCACAATGAGCAGATTTGAACAGGTGTTTAACCTTGAGGTCCATGAGCGTCACCTATGGTCGCCACGGAGAGGCATCTGTGGCTGAACCTGGCGGACATCGGGGGGAAAGAAAAGGCTTTTCTCCTTGATGCCCCGGTCTCGCCCGTCCGTCGAGGCGGTGGTGGGAAAGTTCAGAGAGGCAAGGGCGCGCTCAGCGGCATATAGAACGTGTATTCCGCTGAGGTCCGGGGCGGCGCCCAGGCAGGAGGGTGTCCCTGGCCCTTCGAGATCCGAGGATCATCGATTGGGCCAACGCAGCAGCGTAGCCTCTCGGGCGCCCCCTCCGTGGAGGAGTAGGACGCAGAAGAGGCAGGACACCCGCAACAGGAGGAGAGACATCGGGGAGAAGAGCCGCTTCCAGCGCCGGAAGCGGGGTGGTGAGTCTCTGCCCCCGAGGGCGCGGAAGTGATGTAAGGTGTCCCCTCCTTTGTTTTTCTGTTGTGTTTCTTTTCTCTCCCCGGGCGCGCTTCACACCAGGCCGCGCGGGCCGATGATGAGCGGATGTGAGACTCTGACGGCCTGCCAGGCCGGTGTGTGCTCTGCCCGCACACAGTGCATCGTCTCTGGGAATAGCGGGATTTCGCGGCCGCCTCCAAAATCGGCCTTGTTTGAGAATGAAGCGCCCCACCGTCAGGTTAGTGCGCCGAAGCATGCATGTTACATGAAGCGATGAGGCACTGAAGACAGCGGGTGAGTCCCCTTTTAGGGCAAACATTCTTCTTTTTAATGCCGTATGTTTGGACTCTATGCTTCCCTGAGGGATATTTTGTCTACAAAAGATGAAGAAAAGTGTAACAGTTGGAGAAGTGGGCCTGTAGTTCCCCGGTAAAGGTGGCTAGAACAATGTGTTGTATAAACACAGTGTGTTTATGTAGGCTGTATGTTTGCTAGTGTAGCAACAGTAGTTTATAAGGCTGTTTCTCTTCTGGATATGTGTAATATGAGCAGTTGAGGCCACCGCACATGCCGCGGGCATGTAGCGGCGATATAAACTGACGTATGTTCTCCTGGCGAACGTTTTTAGCTGTAGCCACCTCTGGGTAGCGTTGGCACCTCTGCTAGTGAAATTTCTAGATGAATTTGTGAGGTTAGGCTAGCGCATGAACTACAGTAAGGTCTGTCCCAGCCCTGTTTAGGGCCGTTGTTTGTGGGATTATCAGACCGATGCTAGTGCATCAAGTTGGCCTAGGCTGTTGATGGGATGAAGGTGGCGTCTCGCGGTGGCATATCACCCTGGCAGTTGCCCCGGGCTCCTGTCGGTAGTCCCGCAGGAGCTTTATATCCCTACCCGGACTCCCCGCAGTAGGGTCGTCCGGCCAATGCCCACCCCCCTTCTGCATTTGGGGGTTATTATTAATGCATAAAGGTGTTTAGCAGAATGAATCGCGACTCAGCCAGTGGTCGTGGGGACGGGGTAGGCGTCTCTTCGCGGTGCGCAGTTAGACTGGTTTTGCTAGCCCCGCCCCCCAGAGCTAGTGCGGCCGCCACTTCTGGGGGCCCCCCGGCTTGGTTCAGGAAATGGCCGGTTATGTGTGTGTTCAATATCTTTCACTTTTTGCTCTGTGTCTTCTGCTTCACCTTTTAGGCTCGGGTCGAGCTGTACTTCGCAACCATCTGAAAGCATCGGTTGGTAGGATGCTCCCCTGGAGTCGAAACACTGTCACGGCTGATGCTCTTGCGCGGACGGCGGACCGCTGGACGACCAGACGGCCGCCCTGGAGGCAGGTGGCGTAAGTTGTACTCCCCTCGCTTTAGAGGGTTCAAGGCGCTTTATGCTGAGTGCACTGCTGTGGGCATTGTGTTTTAGGTCCACGCTGGTAGGCGCTGCCTGAGAGACTGCGCCGTCGCAGAAGGCTGCTATGGGCCGCTGGGGCGGACCGACTATAGAAGGCTGGCTGGCGGGAGACGCCAGCCGAGGCAGTCCGGGCAGTTAACTCTGGGTCAGGTGGTAGGCCTCAGTAGGCCTCCCTGCGGGTGAGTTCCGACATCGTGGCCCATGTGAGCGGGGAGGGTTCTCCCCAACGATGTCGGCTGCAGCAGAAACCTCGTCATAAGTAGGCCCCTAACGGCCTCCCTGGGGATGAGTCCCCAGGTAGTGACTGGATACCCAGTCCTCATCAGCCAGCAGACAGCCACTGTCAGCCCGACTTTGAGGGCTCGCTGAGTTTCAGCACGCCTCACATGGCGTCCCCTGAGGGGGTGACCTAGGGTTCCGACCATTGGTTGACAGGATCTAGGCCGCTTTAGGCCTCCTGTAGGGTGAGCCCCGGGTCCCAGGTCTTGCAACAGTGTGCGTGGGTGCTAGCCAGGCGGCTAGCATAGTCTGCTATCAGGGACGGGCCGCTTCAGGCCGTACTATGGTCGTTTCCCGGCCCTGCGGGGTTTCCGGTGGGATTTGCCATCGGATAAGCACCGTATGTCACCAATCTAATGGGGAACTGCCATTCGGCAATAGGCCTCTCCGGGCCGCCCTAAAAGACCGGACTGTACGTAGGCATCAAACAGGCCTCCCTGGAGGCGAGCCCCGGGAACACTACAGCTCCCAACAGTTTGCACGTTGGCTGGCAGGAAGTAGGCCGCTCTAGGCCACCTGAGGGTGAGCCCCCGAGCTGGGACGCTCGGTAGGCCAGTGTATTATGCTGTCAGGCCTTTTTGGGCCTTTTTGGGAGGGATTCCCGGACCAGGTCTCGGTGACAAGCTAGCTATTAGCATGGGTGGCTTCTGGAGCTATAGCCTCATGAGCCCCCTGAGGAACCAGTAAAGCCACCTGCCTGCAGGTCGCCTGAGGGTGAGCCTCGAGCTGGGACGCTCGTTAGGCCAGTGTATTATGCTGTCAGGCCTCTTTGGGCCTTTTTGGGAGAGGATTCCCGGACCAAGGTCTCGGTGACAAGCTAGCCATTAGCGTGGGTGGCTTCTGGCGTTATAGCCTCATGAGCCCCCTGAGGAACCAGTAAAGCCACCTTCCTGCGGCTCTTAACAGCTAACAGCAAACAGCTAACACTAACGGTGCTGGGTGGAGGCGCCTCATGGCCTCCCTGGAGGGAAAACGGTTCCTTGGAACGGGAACGTATAACTGGCTTTGGGCTGACAGCTAGTGGCTGCCCGCCGGTGGGTCCCGGCCTGAGCCGGTATAACTCAAGGGCGGGCTCATGCCCTAGCACAACGAGACTCCGTTTCTGCTGCGCAGTCCCTTCAGGACAGGGGACTGGCGAGCCTACAGCATGGGTTACCTACCAAGCTGGCTTAAGAGCTCCCCTCACTGAGGGTCATCTGCGAGCTTACGGCAGCTTGAGTCTGATCAGACGGGCAGGCCCCCCTCGGGGCCTCCCGGGTAGATCAGTCCATAGGCCTTTTTTAGGCCTCCTGAGCACCCCTGTAATAAATGTGCTCTGTAGATCCTAGGATCGAGCAGAAGAGACTCCCCTCGATGGCAAGGGTAAGAAGCACTAAGCTGAGTACTGCTCTCCAGGATTCCCATCTCCGAGTTCCGGTCTAAGGAGGACATTGCCAGTTTGCAGTCCCTCAGTCTGGATGCTCATGAGTAAGAGCGATGTCCGGAGGCTCTGTTTTGACAGACAGGGTTGGCCAAGCTGGGGTGTCCCACAGAAGTGATGCCAAGTGAGGCCTCCCTGGTGGCATTCGGTGAAGGTTTTTCCCGAACTAGTGACGGCTGGTGGCGCCCTCGGGTCCCCTAGCCACATTCCCTTAAGGGACCCCTTCCTTCGAAAGTAGTAGGTCCCAGGCCCTCGAGCAAGCCGAGAGTAGGAAACCTCAGTTAAAACTTGTTTAGGTTCTCTCTTAGGCATATAGCTTGGGCTATGACCGTAGGGAATGATGTCACTGGCAGCCTGTGTGGCTAGAGGGGGAGTGGTTCAGACTTTCCGCGAACACTCGTCCAGGCAGTTCTCACTGCCAGTAAGCATGGCAGCGTGGCTATATCCTTCCCCGTAGCGTCAGCTGACGCAGCGCGAGTTCCCTTTCGAAAGGGAATGTCCCCGGTTACGTATGTAACCTTAGTTCCCTGAGAACAGGTGACACTCATGGACTTTCTCTTCTTCCCTCGAGAAGAAGGCCAGGTGAGAGTGGAGCGTCCTCAACGGAAAACGCTCGCAGTTCGCGCAGGAGGCCCCCTCGAGAACCTCCCGCGCGTGCTCTTCCCCCAGGCAGAGCACACAAAGGGTGTGTGTGTCCTCAGGCGTAAGAAACCTGGGACACGGATCAGCGCACTTCCTGTACGCTCCCTTAACCTTGCGTGTGCACTTCATTTTACGACTTTCCAGCGAACCAGACAAAACAGTCCCTGAAGACCAAAGGATGTTGTCATGTTGGCACGGTGCCTTTTTATACTTCCTGGTCGCACGGTGATGACATCACCAGCTGCCGACGGTCAGTAGGATTGTGATTTGATAGCGATTTCAGACACCTGTCACGCTGAAGGCGTTCCCCGTAGCGTCAGCTGACGCAGCGCGAGTTCCCTTTCGAAAGGGAACTGTCTTTTGGACATAACTTTGCTTAGTGGGATTGTTCAGGAAACAGACACACTCTGTCAGTTTAAATCTAGACTAAAAAAACATCTCTATACTATGGCATACACATAGAAAACATTTAATTTGTATTATTCAAATCAGTTAAATGATTGTTAGGCTGCATTTGAAGGTCCCGTTCTTCGTGATCCCATCTTTCAAACTTTAGTCAGTGTGTAATGTTGCTGTAAGAGATATTTTATTTAACAGAAGTTCCCTTTCAAAGCCTACAGCGAACAGCCGGTTTGGACTACACCTCTGTACTTCCTTCAGTTCCTAGTTTATAGCAAAAATCTAGCATGAATTCGATCTCAAAATAATTAATTAATTAAAAGCAGTTATTGCTCCATCACCTGCGTGACATTATTAACTAACGTGGTTGAACAAAAGATTTGTGACAACACCGTTTTGGGAAACAGTCGTCAGTAGCTAGTTGATTTATTCAACGATGTGTACTATGGTAGTTATGCAGTGAGTTACGTTACTGTAAGGGAAATCGCTGACCCCGAATTGCAATGAAACTACAAATAAAGGATTCTCCAGCCTGTGACAGCATTCTAAGGTATGTTCAGTTAGACATGTAGCCAACACATATTCAAGACTATCTGTAACAATGCAAAACTATCACATAAAAAACAAGTTTTTCTCAGATTAGTTGCTTCATTCATTTATGTAATCGCATCCTGTCTGCAAGTCCAAGACTTAAGTTTACAAACAAATCCATGGTTAAATGAAGGACGAGCAAACAGATGTGCAATGTCTTCCCCATGTGAACTGGATATGCATTCATAATATGGGAATCCAAATTAAGCTTGTGTGATATGTTTACCGCTTAGAAATTCGATGCATTGTAGCTCTGTGTAGGCCTATGTCATGTCAAGCACAAGACGGTGGGCAGGGCTACAGAATCAGGCATTGTTCTTCTTCTGTTGAGGCGGTGCTTCACCACACGATTATGTTAAGGTGTGGCATATTCTGTATATTGTGAGGCATATTCATATTCGTTTGCTGGGTCTGGTGTTTTCAGCTCTGAAACTTACAGGATAATCTTATATTACTATGAACTTTTATATATCGAAAGGTCAAGGGAAAGTTTATTTCTCAATTCATGATCCCGTTAAAAACGTATCCCATATAGGTTATGCTATGGAAATAAAATAAAAATTGTCTCCTCCCCCTTTATTTGTGATCACAAAAATTATCCGAAAAATGATCCGAAAAATGATCCGATCTTTTTACTCAATATCGGCAATGTGATCCGAACCCAGTTTTGTGATCCGTTACACCACTAACTGAGACACACCTTAAAGTCTTGTATATCAAAAACCAATGAACATCATCATTATTACTCAGGGAAAAACATGTGACACATGCCCCAAACCTTAAGTTCATAATTCAAGCTCTCAGTTCAGATCTACTTCATTACATACATATTTAGTGTCCTTATGTACGGAGGTATCTGTAGTGTGCAGATTGTAACCAGGATACGAAACCACTTTAACTTTTGACCTCAAACCTCCATTTGTGACAACTAGCCCCTTTCTCCCCATTACACATTTGAATCTAAAGATCGATCAGTAAACGATGCTCTTACCTGTTTCTCCAACACTCATACCAGTGACAAATGAACAGAATGAAACCAGCAGCGAGTTTAATGTGGTTAACAGCTTATATTTAACAAAAGGAAATGACACCTCACCTAGCACCTAGAACCTTGACTCACTGGGGCCCAGGTCAGGAAGCAGACAAACTGGCTAAACCAACCGTCTGCTAGCTGTCTCACGTCACCAAAGTCAGCTAAATCCCAGCACATAGAGACTCTTTCACCTAGATATTATCACATAGAGACTGTGTCTGTTCCCCGAATTAGTAAATACAAAAAACCATCAAAACCATTCAACAGTAAAAATTTAATTGATGTCCAACAAATAAACAACAGATATAATACGGATGAACAATTGATAAAGCTTGGGTTGCTGAATATTCGATCCCTTTCGCCAAAAACGCTTGTTGTCAATGATATGATTATAGATCATAACTTAGATGTGCTGTGTTTGACAGAAACCTGGCTAAAACCTGACGATTACATTACTTTAAATGAGTGCACCCCCCGAGATTATTGTTACAAACATGAGCCACGTCTGAAAGGTAAAGGGGGAGGTGTGGCTGTAATTTATAATAATATTTTCAGTATTACTCAGAAGTCTAGTTTCAAATATAATTCCTTTGAAGTTTTGGTGCTTTATGTAACACTGTGTAGTGTAAATGATAAATCCCTTCTGACATTTGTGTTGGCTACTGTATACAGGCCACCAGGGCACAATACAGACTTTATCAAAGAATTTGCTGGTTTTGTATCGGAGTTAGTATTAGCTGTAGATAAAGTACTAATTGTTGGGGATTTTAATATCCACGTAGACAATGAAAAAGACGCATTGGGATTGGCATTTAGAGACATTCTAAACTCTATTGGAGTTAGACAACACGTATCAGGACCCACTCATCGCCTTAATCATACTTTAGATCTAATAATGTCACATGGAATAAATGTTGATACTGTTAAAATTCTGCAGCAGAGCGATGACATCTCAGATCATTACCTAATATCATGTATACTTAATTTACCTAAGGCTGCAAAGCCATCCCCTCGCTTCAAATATGGCAGGACGATAACCGCTGCGACTAAAGATTGCTTTGTACATAATCTTCCTCATCAGTTCCATCTCCTCAGCATTACAGATAGCCAAGATGAACTTGATGCTGCAACCGAAACTATGGACTCTATCCTTACTAGCACTTTAGACATAGTTGCTCCCCGGCGCTTAAAGAAGATTAAAGCAAATAATCCAACGCCGTGGTACAACGAGCACACTCGGGCCCTTAAAACAGCAGCCAGAAAAATGGAGCGCAGCTGGAAGAAAACAAAACTAGAGGTTTTTCGCAATTTGTGGAAAGAGAGCATGATTGCATACAGAAAGGCCATAAAAACTGCTAGATCTGCTTATTTCTCATCTCTTTTAGAAGAAAACAAACACAACCCTAAGTATTTATTCGATACAGTGGCTAAATTATCAAAAAATAAAGCTTCAGCTTCTGATGTTTGTAAACAACACAGCAGTAATGACTTTATGAACTTCTTTACTAGTAAGATTGATAATATTAGGAATAAAATTATAACCATGCAGCCGTCTATTACAGTATCACTTCAGACAGAGCATTGTAGGGTCACTGAGGAAAAATTACACTCATTCACTGCTATAGGAGGAGAAGAACTGGCTAAACTTGTAAAATCATCAAAATCAACAACATGTATGCTTGACCCTATACCGACTAGGCTATTAAAAGAGATACTTCCAGAGGTCATAGATCCTCTGCTTAATATCATTAATTCATCTTTGACATTAGGATATGTACCGAAAACTTTTAAGTTGGCTATAATTAAACCACTTATTAAAAAAACACAACTTGATCCTAAAGAATTAGTCAATTACAGGCCAATCTCGAATCTACCGTTTCTATCAAAAATACTAGAAAAGGCCGTGTCTTCACAATTATGTTCTTTTTTAGAAAGAAATGGTATATGTGAGGATTTCCAGTCAGGATTTAGACCGTATCATAGCACTGAGACTGCTCTAATTAGAGTTACAAATGATTTACTCTTATCATCTGATCGTGGTTGTATTTCTCTATTAGTGTTACTCGATCTTAGCGCTGCATTTGATACTATCGATCACAATATTCTTCTGAATAGAATCGAAAATTATGTTGGCGTTAGTGGAACTGCTTTGGCATGGTTTAAATCGTACTTATCTGACCGTTATCAGTTTGTAGCAGTAAATGAAGAGATGTCACACCGATCACAAGTTCAGTATGGGGTACCGCAAGGCTCAGTGTTAGGACCGTTGCTTTTCACCCTGTATATGCTACCACTGGGAGATATCATTAGGAAGCATGGCGTTAGTTTTCATTGTTATGCTGACGATACTCAGCTCTATATTTCCTCACGCCCTGATGAAACCTACCAATTCACACGATTAACAGAATGCATAGCTGATATAAAAAATTGGATGAATAGTAATTTTCTGCAACTTAATTCAGATAAAACTGAATTTTTAATTATTGGACAGAAAAGCTCCACAAGTAGTAACCGAGAATACTGTCTAACACTTGATGACTGCTCTGTCAAGCCCTCGTCGTCTGTGAGGAACCTGGGTGTGCTCTTTGATACCAATCTTTCATTTGAAAGCCACGTTTCTAGCATCTGTAAAACCGCATTCTATCATCTTAAAAATATATCTAAATTACGGCACATGCTTTCAATGCAAAATGCTGAACAGTTAGTACATGCGTTCATGAGCTCAAGGCTAGATTATTGTAATGCTCTACTGGGTGGTTGCCCTGCTCGCTTAATAAACAAACTCCAGCTAGTCCAAAACGCAGCAGCTAGAGTTCTTACTAGAACCAGGAAGTATGATCATATTAGTCCAGTTCTGTCAACACTGCACTGGCTCCCTATTAAACATCGCATACATTTTAAAATCTTGCTTATTACTTACAAAGCACTAAATAGTTTAGCTCCCCGGTACTTAAGCGAGCTCTTAACGCATTATACCCCATCACGTCGATTGCGGTCTCAAAACTCTGGCCAGTTGATAATACCTAGAATATCTAAATCAACTGCAGGCGGTCGATCATTTTCCTATTTAGCTCCTAAATTGTGGAATAGTCTTCCTAGCATTGTTCGGGAAGCAGACACACTCTGTCAGTTTAAATCTAGACTAAAAACACATCTCTTTACTATGGCATACACATAGAACATTTTTAACTTTCATTATTCATTTCAATTGACTGATTGTTAGGCTGCATTAACTAGGTCAGCCGGAACCGGGAACACTTCCCATAACACCTGATGTACTCGTTACATCATAAAAAGAGTGACATCTACGCTAATGTTAGTCTCTCTGTTTATCCCGAGGTTTATCCCGGATCTGGGCCCTGTCCGGATCGGATGGTGGACCTGCCTGGACATGACCAACGCATCCTGGAGTGTCTGCTGAGCCGTGTCAAATGGTGTCTCCTCCGAATTTGCCTCACTGGCACGACATGCTCAAAACCCGTCTTCGGCGCAATAATTCCGATCTTTCATGTATTCATACTCTTGTGTAATTGACGCCCCATCCTAAATAAATCTGTCTCTTCCGTGATACCCTGAAAATTTTGAATAATCCGATCTAATATGATTTCCGACCTGTAAGGTTGCCAGAATAATAATCTTACACGGTGTGTTAATAGGCCAGAGGAGAACTGGCACCCCGACTGAGTCTGGTTTCTCCCAAGGTTTATTTTTCTCCATCATGCCCCGATGGAGTTTTGGTTCCTTGCCACTGTCGCCTTTGGCTTGGCTTGCTCAGTTGGGGACACTAAAAATATGATTAAAGTTATTCAACTTATTATACAAATAAAATATATGAATTAGGTCTTATTTAATTCTATAAACTATAATACTGATCTGCCAACATTGTCGCTATATGATAAATCAAAATAAGCTGATAACATCACTGTTTTCTCCAGTACGGCTGTACAGCCAAATCTAATTTTGTCGCAATATTACCCTGTTTGACACTGTGAAGCTGCTTTGACACAATCGTGATTGTAAAAGCGCTATATAAATAAAGTTGATTGACTAGTGCTCATATAGCAGAAGCACAGTTTAAACAAGACAACATCAGAGATGACATTAGACTAAAGTAATAAAAGTTAAACTGGTGAAACTTTATGTCAGTCTGTAGAGATGCTCATGAGCATGCATATATTAACCTGTTCCTATACGGCCAAGAAAATAATTGCTCATGCATTTGATAAACCACAACTTAGAGATCTTCTAAGATTTGTATTCTTACAGTGAGAATTGTATTCTCCTCTCTGTCTCATCTCTAATGTCTCCTCAGTCAACACGTGAGATCATGTGACATCCTGTGATCATGTGACATCCATTCTCATACAATCTGACACGTGTCTCTCCGTTGGTCACAAGAGTGTAAATGCAACAAAAACCCAGGCCAAACATGCATAAAAGACCTTTTACAAATATATTGCAAATGTTTTATTGAAAGCAGGCGTACCTAAGGGGGGAAACGTTTTCTAAGGGCCCATGAACTTTTGGGGCCCCCAGAGGACGGTTTTATTAGTAGTAACAGTACTAATGAAATATAAATTGTAAATGTATTATCTACCAGAATAACAAATAAAACAAAATTATGTCTTATTTCTGCAAATTAGGGGGGGATAAACCATCCATCCTCATGTACCTCATGATTCTCTTTTGTAGAACACACTACACATTGATCAGTTTATATACGTCGCTACGGAATGAGGAGGAGGAGGAGGAGGAGGGTCCTGATAGCCCGAACTTCAAAGGATAAAACTTTCTGTCACAAATATATCATACCCACTTCAAAGGATAAAACACCATATATTATCATTATTAACGACTTCATATATTATTAACGACTTCAAAACATCATATATTATACCCTCTTCAAAGGATAAAAACTTTCTGTCACAAATATATCATACCCACTTCAAAGGATAAAACCATCTGTCAAAACATCATAAATTATGCCGGTAATCCCCATGAACCCCCGGAAGGTCAAAGGGCACGTCATAAATTATACCCGTAATCCCCATAACCCCGCCGGAAGGTCAAAAGGTCACGTCGTAAATCATACCGGAAACCCCTCCATGACTGCAACCCCGGAAGTTCAATCGGTCAAAAGGTCAAAGCCATAAATCTTTTTGTCATAAGGTGGATTATATTACTACTTGCCTGTTATATCCTGTTTTTTTTTTTAAATACAAATGGGTAAGTTTAGGGAAAGGATTGAGTTATGTGTTCAAATATAATAAATATTTAATCTTAATATTTATGAATAAAAAGAAAAATAAATGTAAATAAATTATGCTGACAGAATCAAACTGTTGAATATAAGGTGTTGGAACAGGGAATCTGTGTGTGGACCACAGATGCTGCCTGTCATTGACTTACATAGGCATCACTTCTGTGAACCCATCACGGAATTTTCGGCCATTCCGTGACACTACCACGGATTTTTGAGTTAAGGGTCCGTGTTCATTTCACGGAAATCTGTGAGATCAGGTTGGTATATATAATGCTGACAACGATTTTGGATCGCTATAGGTTGGCCTGTATGTTTGGGTGCTATAGGGGTACCCAAGCTCATATTCTTTCATAGGGCCCAAAATTGCTAGCTATGCCCCTGATTGAAAGTACAATATTTTATATGCAATTAACTCCTCTTCTAATCAAATTATATATTAATTGTCTATATGTTATTTTATCAATTGTGAGGACTTGTTTTGTTTGTTCCCTGGATGGATCAACTAAACAGGCCAATGACTACTATTAGTCCTTTTAATTATACTAATGTGTACTTGAAATGTCTACACATGTATAAAACTTATCAGAGATCAGGTAAAAACTAACAGACACTTGTTCAATGGATGTCAGTGATTCATTCCGTTGAAATCACAAAACGAAATGCACCCATTGTGATTGGTCCCTGTTCTTGATATACAATCACTGATTAAAATCTTTGGTTTAAATGAGAAAATAATTATACACAGCGGATCTATGTATTTATTCACTAACATAAATAATCTCTGCACTACAAAATAGTGTGTTATATATAGCAGGTATAGGATGAAACTATCATTTCTGGAACACCTTACATTTTGACCACATCCCGGATATTCTGGGAGCTCATGTTGAGATTAACTAGTAAGCTGCTTGAATATAGTTCCTGGTTCTGTTGTCTCAGATGAACAATCTACTGGTGCACGCGTAAATAACACCTGTCTACAATCATTCTCCTCAGACGCAGGTGGAGGAACAGGTAAGTTAATCATGATGCTTCCAATGGGAAAAATGTTTTCATGTCCTGAAAATTCATAATTATTCTGTTTTCAAATAGGAAAGAGAAAACAACATAGTCCTATAGTGCAAACTATGCCTTAGTTCCAACTATGAAGATGTCTTCTTTATCAAGATAACTCAACATCCAACTTAAAAATGTGCAGGTACAATTAGCATGGATATCATGTTAGCTAAAATTCCATAGTAATGTAGAATGTAGAAATTATCCCACAAAGGGAAACTCCCACTGCTAACCCGCAGGGTCAGACAGTGAAAAAAAATCAGCCCGGTCCTTGTGCATGTCCAAGATCTGCCAACAGACCCCACTGAACCTTTTGGCCACCGCGCCATCAAGGGCAGAGAAGGCAGAGGAAGTCACAGAGTGTGTGCGAAAAGTCAAGGGAGACTTCCATGAGTTGGTACCTTTCTAATGCAGCTCCAGAAATCCTTATCTCAAGAGGACTCAAGCCCCAAATAAAAGCTCCACAGCTGTTTTAATATTTGAATATAAAGGGTGCAGCCCAAGTGTAACTCCAATAATTCGAAATGGCCACTCCAAGCTAGACTCAAACCTGGGTCCGGCGGCATGAGAGCAGGACACTCTTAAAAGGAGGCTAAGAAGCTGGAGCTGTGGAGGGGGAGGAGCTGTGGAGATGGATGAGCTTTGATGGGGAGGAGCTGTGGAGGGGGAGGAGCTGTGATGGGGGAATAGCTGTGGAGGGAGAGGAGCTGTGATGGGGGATGAGCTGTGATGGGGAGGAGCTGTGGAGGGGGAGGAGCTGTGATGGGGAGGAGCTGTGATGGGGGAATAGCTGTGGAGGGAGAGGAGCTGTGATGGGGGATGAGCTGTGATGGGGAGGAGCTGTGATGGGGAGGAGCTGTGGAGGGGCTGTGGAGGGGCTGTGGAGGAGGAGCTGTGATGGGAGGAGCTGTGGAGGGGGAGGGGCTGGTGAGGAGGAGCTGTGATGGGGAGGGGCTGTGGAGGGGGAGGAGCTGTGGAGGAGGAGCGGTAATGGGGAGGGGCTGTGGAGGGGGAGGAGCTGTGGAGGGGGAGGAGCTGTGATGGGGAGGAGCTGTGGAGGGGGAGGGGAGGGGCTGTGGAGGGGGTGGAGCTGTAGCACTGCAGAGAGCATGGGGGAGTGACCTGTGAGTTGAGCTTGTTCAAATTTTCAGGCTAAGTCAACGTTTTCTAAAAACTCCCTACTATAGCTTTAAGTGAACCACAACATTACCACTTTATAACTCATGAAAACCAAGGAGTGGATTAGTTGCAAGATGGAATGGGATTTATCATTCCATTAGACATATGGCAATAAACTAGACTGACATTTGCAAGCAGCCATATCACCCTTTAGCCCAAGACTGGTTTCCCAATGAAGCTAAGCAGGGCTGAGTCTGGTCAGTACCTGGATGAGAGACCAACTGGGAAAACTACTCAAAGCTTCTGCTGGTAGAGGTGTTAGTGAGGGCAGCAGGGGGCGCTCACCCCGTGGTCTGTGTGGATCCTAACACCCCAGTATAGTGATGGGGACACTGTACTGTCAAAGAGCACCGTCCTTCAGATGAGACGCTAAACTGAGATCCTGACTCTATGTGGTCGTTAAAAATCCCAGGATGTTCTTCGATAAAGAGTAGGGGTGTAACCCCGTGTAGGAAATGATTCGGATAAAATAACCCAAAGGGGTATTGAATTACAGTAATTGCTATCAAAGCAGAAGTCACCGCAAAACCATGGCAGTTAGTAAAGCGTGAAGCAAAACAAAAAGCAAAGATACCCCTGTCAGACACTAGGGGGCGCTGTTACGCATCTTCTGAATAAATACTGAATCTCCTGATCAAAACACACTGTTGTTTAAAAGAAGAGGGTCAGCTCTATTGCATGCTCAGATATTCATAAATACAAAATATTATATGGGCTATAACATTTTTCAAAAATCTTGGCGGTGGCTGGCAATAAAAAAAATAAAAAAATAAAAAAGCACTGGCAGGGAAAGAGTTAATAGTTCTATTTTTATGATTTTTTTTTTAAAAAAATGCAGGGCATATCATTTTTCTTTTTTACCCCAAAAAATGATAATGTAAGTTGCTCTATATTAAGGACTTATTTATTGAAATGTTCTTCAGAAAAACAGGAAGATTGCGAGATGCAAGTAATTTTCTGTAGTATTATGATCATTATATTAATAATCTTTTCTCTAGCAACCTCTTAATGCAATGCTCTTTACTATTTATGCTGCTATGCTGATGTTTTGAATGTCAGAAAAGTGTAAAACTGAACAACTAGAGCTTTATTCGTCTGCCTTTCATTGGAAACATTACTGGTACTGTACATCATATACATTTTTTTTTTCTCCAAAATGTACTAAATTTATACAATGAGCGAGTACATCATGAATCCATCTTCCAAAATGTATTTTTGTTTAAGTTACATAGTGCACCTATTAAAAAAATCTAAATGAAATAAGCTTCATAAATGATATAAAGCATAAAGAAAAAATACTTCAGTGATTACACAATGTTACATAAATTCATTAACCTTTTGCATCTTTGTTAATTCATCTACAAACTGATCTTCACATGACTTCAGTCATAAACTGTCAATCATCCAGGGCTCCGCCCAAAAAGAGATCCATAAAGGCTGCCATATATTTAATGTGTTTCCAAAACACTATGGCCTCTTCTTGTTAGCCTGATTTAAAAAAAAAAAAAGAAAGTTAAATCAGTTATGAAATATGTCAATAAAAGCATCAAGAACACACATGAGGAAAAGACAGATAGGTGGGTTTTTATTTCTATCTAGTGAGTATTCTTACGTGCTGGAAGATTTTCATACACAGACGAGTCCAGTTCAGGTTTATTACCATCAGAGCCGAGTTGAGCAGTCTAGGGGAAAAAAAAAAAAAAAAAAAAAAACAACTAAACAGGAGTGTGTTATTTATATTCCCATATACTGACATTGAGGAGTGTTTAATTCCTTTTGGGTAAATATGTAGGAAATCCTCGGTTAAAACACTTACTAGGGGTGTAACGATTATTGTGATGTAGAAAATGTGATGATATATATCTTTGATGGAAACAATATGATTTGCGATATAAAGTTGTTTTATTCAAAGATCGACTTGCTATAGTAGGCCTATTTATAAGGTATAACTCAACCAAACACAAATGTGCCACAAATGTAAACTCTGTCGTCATGTACTCTACATAAACTGTCATGTACTCACCATCATATTGCTTTTCGTTTAACTTCCAAACACAATTGAAGATATTGAGGGATTTCTGTCCCTCCATTTAAAGTCCATTATTCCTCTCAAACGGAAAGTCTCAAACACCTCAAACACGCTTTCTTGCGATCAGAACTGTGACGGAGTACATTGATCATCTGAAGCGCACGCGGTGCAGGAGTCTAAGCGAAAGCATCATTTAAATTAGCACTCCTTGGTGAAAGCGCAAACATTATTTAAAATCACCAGATCACGTTTAGTTTTAGTAGTATAATTGTTCAAAGCATTTTGGATGGTTTATTCGTATACTGTATGTAGAGAGCATTAATAGTGGAACAGGCAGGGCGAGATGAGCTTCAGGAAAGAATGCTGCCTACATTGAAAGCGTGAGTAACGGGTGAGGGGGAAAAATAATTTTACAGTGATTATTATATTGAACGACTATATATATAATGTTGAATATAATGTACAATGATGCAATGGCGGGATATTTGTAAGTCCTAATAATAATAATAATAATAATAATAATAATAATAATAATAATAATAATAATATTTTAATAAAAATAAAAGAGTAAAAAACAAAACAAAAACACCATGTTGGCTAAATCTTACCGTTAAATTCTCATACACAGATTCATTCAATTCAACATCACAAGCTTGGCGTCTGTCATGATGAGGGACCATCTTTGCCATTTAAGAAAAAACAGAATAGAGAGAAAATTAATAATGTCTGTAAACAACTCACTAAATACAGTCACAACTATATTCAGCCTATTTAATCTTTTAGATACCAGTTCATTTACCTGATCAGTAAACCACATTACTTTTCTCACCTGAGTCTCCCGTGTGTTATTTCTCTTTTTCATCCACCTGCTTCCGCTTTAAAGACAATGATTTAACACAATTACAATCAATCAGAACGTATTTGATGTTTCATACACAGTTATGATTTCGAACCAATCAGATTACTTTTCAAGGGATCTCACGCTGCGCCGATTGGTACTGTGGGAACGCTCTGCATGATTGTGGCCTGAAGCACGTGTGAAATCAGACCAATGGTGAGATGAGACGTCAGAGGCAGGTAATGCCATGAGCCAGGAGCTTTAAAGCCAGTCAAACAGACCAGCGCTAGCTTCTGTGCCTTTAGCAAGCGCTCTGTGGATGTTTTTGACTTAGATTGTGGATTACCCTCAAACATGGATCCAGCGGAAGAGATCAAGGTATCTGTAGTATTGAGGATTACACCTCTCAGTTTTGTGCTCTGGCTAATCGAGTAAATTGGAAGGATACTGTTTTTAAGGACTTTTATACTCATAAATTAAATTAACCCATGAACTCATTCATGCCACAAGGTCAAAATGACCTGCCTTTAGAACAATTTGCTGTATTATTGTCTGGTTCCTCCTACACAATTGGTGAAGTAGAGGAAGATTCTACCCCCGAGCCTGTGTCCTCAGACAAGATGGCTGCTGAGCCTGTGTCTTTGGAAAAGATGGCTGCCAGTCCAGAGTCCTCTGCCAAGATGGCCACCGCCATGCTGAGTCCTCTGCCAAGATGGCCGCCGCCATACCAGAGCCTGTCCCCAAGAGAGAATTTCCATTTCTCGTACCTGAACCTGTGTCTGTTGACTCAGTCTCCGGCCCTGAGTCCAGAGAGGACTCCGCCCCTTTCCCAAGACCAGAGAGGACTCCGTCTCCTGTTCCGAGTCAAGAGAGGACTCTGTCTACTGTCTCGAGTCAAGAGAGGACTCTGTCTACTGTCCCGAGTCCAGAGAGGACTCCGTCTTCTGTCCCGAGTCCAGAAAGGACTCCGTCTTCTGTCCTGAGTCCAGAGAGGACTCCGTCTTCTGTCCTGAGTCCAGAGAGGACTCCGTCTCCTGTCCCGAGTCCAGAAAGGACTCTGTCTTCTGTCCCGAGTCCAGAAAGGACTCTGTCTTCTGTCCCGAGTCCAGAAAGGACTCTGTTTCCTGTCCTGAGTCCAGAGAGGACGCCGTCTCCTGTCCCGAATACTTTTACTTTTAAAATACAAGAATAATTTTGGCACTCAAAAACAAACAAAAATAACTTTATTCAATAATTTCGTTCTAGCCTGTGAAGGTTACCTACACAGTTTGCGCAAAACAGTGTATCAGAGCATTTTCTACAGCAGCCGATGCTATTCATGTGAGCACCACGACGCATGCGTGTTATGATGGAGCTGACCAACGTAAACTGTGTAGGAGACTGGAACAGGCTATAGCAAAATTGTTGAATAAAGTTGTATTTTTTGTTTTGTTTTTGCGCACAAAAAGTTGCTTTATAACATTATTTGTGATCACATGGACTATTTTAACAATGTCTTTACTACCTTTCTGGGCATTGAAAGTAATTTATTTGCTATCTATAGGGGGTCAGAAAGCTCTCTAACTCTGCATTCTCTCATGGCGATGATAAATCTACCTCAACAAAAAGCTGATAACGGTAGGTCTATAATCAACATAATATTTTAAATGAAAAACTTAATATTTTTCGTGTAGATATTAATGACAGTGAAAAAAATAAGAATAAATAGGCTATATTGCTTGTTAAACACATTGGCCCTCATTTATCAAAAGTGCGTACACCAAATTTCCAGCGTACACCTTGCGTACACCCAAACCCACGGTGACTTTGAGATTTATCAATATGGACGTTGGCGTACGGCACGCTCGAATCCTACGCCAGCTCAGGAGGTGGTGTACGCACGTTTGAGTTAGTGGGAAAATGCGCAGAAAAGCAATTCCTAACACCACAAAACGCACTGACAAGATATGCTATTTGACCCACTGTTAAAAACCACAACAACAACATTTAGTGTTTATTTTTGTGCAACAAGAACGTCAATGTTTAATTTGTGTGACTTTACCAAAGCGTTTGATTTGTAGGCATATGTATTCCTCCAGTCGTGAGCCTGTGCGCTTTATCTGACGTTTCAGGCCCGCGCCTGGCTCAGCAGCTGCGCACGGACTGGGACTAAAATAATTCAGACTGACAAAATAATAAAAATGACCTTCTTCTTTTAAATAATAATAAAATCAATAAAAACGACACTCTTCTTCTAAATAACAAGCGTCATTAAGAATAATTATCATAATAATAATAAGAAGAAGAATCTTACAAATCGTCATGTAGCCTAATTATTAATGCGAATGAATCTTACTCCACAATACATCATCACTATTGTACACCCCAATACATGTGCCGTGATACGAAATTAAATGCTAATTGTTTCAAAACGTGCTGTAAAATAATGCAGTGATGGTAATTTATCATCCAAACAGCTTTTTAAACTGCTGGAGTGCGCTTCTCAACCTCCACACTATTAACAGTACTCGTTATTTGTGTCCATATTTTGTTTTTGTAGGTGCCTTTAATTCCACTCTTTAAACTCCCAAATAAAACTATTTCATTTTTTTCCCACTTCCGCGGTGATCTCGATGGGCGCGTCTCAATCATCTCACAGTAGTCGGGGCACTGATCAGGGAGTCAGCCCATTGACTTATGTCCTAATCAGTGTCCTGACTAGTGGACTAGTGAGATGATTGAGCGCGCCCAATCGCCACGTCGGAGAAGTTTCGCTTCTTTGCCGTCTTCCGTGTGTCTATGGTGTAAAATGAGGGCGTGGGGGAGGCGGAGACTTGAATATATAGGGGCGTGTTATTCTAATGACGATCGTTTTCAGCCGCGGCATTTATCAAGGGCAGGTATTGCGTACACCTGGATTGCAGAGGTGCGCACAGCTTCATAAATCAGGCGGTGAGAGGAGTGTAAGCATAATCTTACGCCAACATATACGCCCGTTTCTACGCAAGATTGATAAATGAGGGCCATTGTGTTTAAAGTCAGTATTTGAAGCTCCTGTTGATGTTCACAGATTACTGATTTGTACTGTGTTCGGACCTAAGACAGTTATTGGGCCTATGTAATCTTATTGATAGTATTATTATAATTATGGCTTAAACAACAACTGTATAAGAATGATGCATCTGTTTTATAACAAGCTTTGAAAATTTGAGAATAGATTACTGTGGCAATCAGGCGATGGACCGTGAGAGCGGGCCAGTGGCGAGTGATCATGAGCACCAGCTGCGTGCCACACCGGTCTAGTCTCACGGCAGAGTGACGGGAACATAAAAGGAGGAGCGAAGGCAGTGTAAAACAAGGTTATTTTCATAAACGAAAACTGAAACTAAGACTAAAACTATTGGTCAAAAAACATTTCCGTAAACTGAAATAAAATTTAAAAATCTGAATAAATAAAAAAAATAAAACTAAACAAAACTAACTACTCTTACTAAAAAACTAACTGAAATAAAATAATAATTAGCAAAAATAAATATTTGTTTTCGTTGTTAATAAGCCCTTCTTAATGTGGTGGAAAATCTGACTGTGGCGGTTGAGGGAGTGTCTGTATGTTGCGCTACTGCGCGTGAAGTGATCTGAGTGACGGACGCGTGCAGACAGGCAACACATCGCTAGTTCTAAACGGCAGTTCACAAAGAATCAATGCGTCCGTGGCACACTGAACTTCTTTTAACTTAAGCTCACTGTTTTAGAATGCCGTTTCTTACGCGACGAGAGATGGAGGCGCAAAAGTCAGCAACTATAGTAGCAAGTACTAGCCTACTGTGCGTTTGAGATTTCATGTTTGCATAATATTGACAGGCTCAAAGGTGTTATCATAATCATTTACTACTAATAATATTATAATCCGTGTGGAGACATTTCCCCACAAAGTAGGGAATACCAGGACACACATACACACATGTTTGTTTCACTATATAAGTGAGGACATTCCATTGATTTTATATCAGGTTAATGATATTTTATATCCCCTAACCCAATCCCTATCCCTATCCCTAAACCTACCCATCCCAAGAACGTGCAAAACAATAGATTTAAATAAAAACATGTTTTGGCCGATTTATAATCCTTTTTAACTATTGAGGACCAGTCAAATGTCCTCACTAGTCAGTTATCATAATATTTTACTAGATAAGTGAGGACATTGGCCCCTTTACAATTATAGCACAACACACACACACACACACACACACACACACACACACACACACACACACACACACACACAGAGAGAGAGAGAGCACACACAGAGCACACACAGAGTACAACAGTGTGTGTTGGCTGTATTCAGATGACTTTAGCTGTGGTCTTACGCTGATAGCCTACATTGTACTACTGAAGAAATTAAAATAAGCTTTTAATTGTTTAACAATATTTCATCTTTGTTATGAATGAGTTTGTCTGGAATTTATCATTTTTACTTTTATATTTTACGTTGCATTTATTTGGTTCTTTAAGATAGATCCTCTGAGTATCAGCCTATGTCAAAAATATCAACAAAAAAATATATATATTATATCAAAATATAATTTATTTCATTTTTAATCTCCAGATCGTTGTTTGTATAGGTCATATAGTTTGACTAAAGCTTTTTTGCTCAAAGGTGAAGACCCAACTTTTTTTTTTTTTTTTTTTTTTTTAAGACCGTCCTGGGTTTAAACAATAATGCACTCGCTTATTAAGTTATTTCACTTAAGGATGTTTAGTAAGATTAAACTCTTATCTGTGCAAACATTAAACTTAGCTGAAATTAAAACCCTTGAATTGGTCTCTACACTTCATTCTGGTAACTCTGCTAAACTATGATTACTAAAACTAAAACTGAAACTAAATAAATAAAAACTAAATAGAAATATATTTGCAAAATAAAAACTAAACTAAAACTAGCAAAACCATTTGTAAAACTAACTAAAACTAAACTGAAATTTGTAGCAAAATTGAAAACGATAATAAAATAAAAACTAATTTCAAAAAGCAAAACTATAATAACCTTGGTGTAAGACGAGAGAGGACCAGGCCTGGACTATACGTTGAGTTTTGTTTGTGCTTAGTTATGTGTGTGCAGGCAGTCGTCCGTGAAGGGTTGCCCGCGTTTTACTTTTGTTTAGTTTATTTATTTGATTAAAAGTTGTTGAATGTTCACCGGTTCCCGCCTCCTTGCTTCCCAAATTTATGAACTTTATTACAATTACCTTGCAATTTAATTTTGATGTGGTATGTAGTTTATTAGTAGCCTAATTTTCAAAAACATTTTCATTGGGTTCTCAATCCTCATACGCTCGTCAGTGATGTCACACGTGTGGTGATGTGGTTATTTCGTTATGAGATTATAGGGAAGGCAAATTAATTGTAGGTCCTAATATTAATTTAATAATAATACTAGCCTTAAAATAACAATAATAATTAAATCGATTAAATGGCAAAATGAGCCAATTATCGTCTTGATAATATCGTCGCCATTGATACACGATACTATCGTCTATCGGCACAAGCCTACTGCCAGTTCTCAAATACGCACTTTAATGATGAGCTTGCTTACTCAACCATTGATATGCTTTTTTTAGATTAAATTATTATAGACAACTAATCTATTAGCACAAATTCACAACCTTCAAAGTCACTCATTCAACCATATAGTGCTATAGACACATATCCTACCAAATCAGCATCATGATGATCACTGCAGCTCCACAAACCACTCCAATGGATATGTATATCACCAGACATCCTAAAAGACAAATGAATAAAACGTCAGAAAAAATGAGTTGCTTCACTTTAATAAGTAGTAATATAAATATATGAGCTGCTCTACCTTTCACAGTCACAGTAACAGCGTCTGATCTCTGAGATCCATGTTGATTGTGAGCCTGACAGTAGAAGCGTCCACTCTGTAGTGCACTGAAACTCTGTCCAGATCCAACAGCTGAGGCTTCATTCTCCTTAAACCAGCTGAAGTTCAGAGCAGGAGGGTTTGAATCACTGCTGCAGCTCAGAGTCACTGAATCTCCCTCCACTATTACACCAGATCCACTCATCAACACTGAGACGCTCCTGGGAGGGTCTAAAAATAAAATAAAATAAAAAGGTTATCCCATTCAAGATCAAGATTTAAGACTATTTTAACGGTGTCTTTACTACCTTTCTGGGCCTTGAAAGTGGCAATTTATTTGCTGTCTATAGAGGGGTCAGAAAGCTCTCTAGAAAAGCTTGATGTGAGCTGGTAACAATGCATAATTTAATATAATTTCCTATTTCTTGAGACAGGAATTGTTGTTAACTTTTTCTGCTGTAATTATGCAGCCTTAAAACTGTCCGAGCACTGCTCACGCAGTTGACCCAATGCTCTGAAAACACCACGTTATTGAGATACCTATACTAAAGGCTTGAGAACATCTTTTTTTTTTTTTTTTTTTTTTTGTGAATCGTTAGACAGAATGGCCCTCATTTATCATTCTTGCGTAGAAACGGGTGTATATGTTGGCGTAAGATTATGCTTACACTCCTCTCACCGCCTGATTTATGAAACTGTGCGCACCTCTGCAATTCAGGTGTACGCAATACTTGCCCTGGATAAATCCCACGGCTGAAAACGATCGTCATTAGAATAACACGCCCCTATATATTCAAGTCTCCGCCTCCCGCACGCCCTCATTTTACGCCATGGACAAACAGAAGACGGCAAAGAAACGAAACTTCTCCGACGTGGAGATCGGGCGCGCTCAATCATCTCACTAGTCCACTTAGTCAGGGCACTGATTAGGGCATAAGTCAATGGGCTGACTCCCTGATCAGTGCTCTGACTACTGAACTATTGAGATGATTGAGACGCGCCCATCGAGACCATCACCAGGGAAGTGGAAAAAAACCCCGAAATTGTTTTATTTGGGAGTTTAAAGAGTGGGATTAAAGGCACCTACAAAAACAAAATATGGACACAAATAAAGAGTAGGCTACTGTTAATTGTGTGGAGGTTGAGAAGCGCACTCCAGCAGTTTAAATAGCTGTTTGGATGATAAATTACCATCACTGCATTATTTTACAGCATGTTTTGAAACAATTAGCATTTAATTTCGTATCACGGCACATGTATTGGGGTGTACAATAGTGATGATGTATTATGGAGTAAGATTCATTCACATTAATAATTACATGACAATTTGTAAGATTCTTCTTCTTATTATTATGATTATTATTCTTAATGACGCTTGTTATTTAGAAGAAGAATGCCGTTTTTATTGATTTTATTATTATTTAAAAGAAGAAGGTCATTTTTATTATTTTGTCAGTCTGAATTATTTTAGTCCCAGTCCGTGCGCAGCTGCCGGGCCAGGCGGGCCTGAAACATCAGATAAAGCGCACAGGCTCGCGACTGGAGGAATACATATGCCTACAAATCAAACGCTTTGGTAAAGTTACACAAATTAAACATTGACGTTCATGTTGCACAAAAATAAACACTGAATGTTGTTGTTGTGGTTTTTAACAGTGGGTCATATAGCATATCTTGTCAGTGCGTTTTGTGGTGTTAGGAATTGTTTTTCTGCGCATTTTCCCACTAACTCAAACGTGCGTGCACCGCCTCCTGAGCTGGCGGAGGATTGGAGCGTGTGTGTGTGTGTGTGTGTGCGTACACTACCTCCTGAGCTGGCGTAGGATTTGAGCGTGCCGTACGCCAACGTCCATATTGATAAATCTCAAAGTCACCGTGGGTTTGGGTGTACGCAAGGTGTACGCTGGAAATTTGGTGTACGCACTTTTGATAAATGAGGGCCAATGTGATTGTGAATCACAGCAAAAAAACACTTCACGAGTTCACACTTATATCAAATTAAATAGAGTAAAGATAATGCGTATTTGGCGTGCTGTCCAGGGGAGGGCTCCGGGCTCTGAATTTTTTGCCCAAACCCAGAGTTCCACGGTTGCAAACTCGTTATAGCGGTGCATTTTGGGATTGAATTAGTGCACTCGATAACGTTCACTATGGTTTTGGAACCCACACTGTAAAAAATTGTGTCGTAAAATAACAGTAATCTACTGGCAGCTGTGGTTGCCAGCAATGTACTGTTAATTTACAGCCCTCTACTGTTTATATACAGCTCTCATTTTTTACAGTATTTTACCGTAATAATACCATGAAAGGTAACTTTTCATTTGGATTTCAAAACTGATTGCTTCAAACAGTTCTCATTTTAAAACTAGTATTTATAGGTGTTTGTATCGTAAAACTTCATTTGAGTCCTTTCACATGTGCAAGGTGTAGTAGTGAAATAATTTAGAAACATGACTTTAACTTCACTTTTTGCGGTTCATTGTGAGCAATAGCACACACGCATGTGATAAATTACTCAACAAACGGCTCATAACTGCATCAGCAAACACAGTCACTGCCGTTAAATAAAGCATCAGGCAGCATATCATCAATGTTTCTCTGCTCATCCTGGACTGAAGCACAGGCTCTACTCTTCAGCACAACGGTAACCCACAAAACTAATGAATTCAACTAAAAGATCTCTTCTATATCATCTTGTGCAACAACACATAAACACAGGTCATTTTAATATTTACTCTCCTTATCAGTTACTGACTTTGCACAACTTTTTTCTAATAACTTTCACTAATATTTCAGTGAAAATATCTTGATTCATCTGGTAAATCTGACTGTTATGTTTTACAGTATATTACTGTTTTTCCTTGATTTAACGGTAATCTACTGGCAGCTCTGGTTGCCAGTAAAGTGCCGTTTTTTTACAGAACTTTTCCGTAAATTAATTTACAGTTGATTACCGTTAATTTACGGTTCCCTCTGTGGGTTTTTTCATCTAACCCCTTTAACCCTTTTAACCCCACAGCAAAATCTTCAGTTTTAAATGAACACTGAAGAGTGTACACACTACAGAGTGTTAGAGTAATTGAAGCATTGATGAAGTTCATGAGATAATTAAGAGATTAATTATGTGATAACTGAGAACACCTGTTAACAAGAATCACTGAAGGACAGAGAAACACGAGAACTACAACTGACTTCAGCCACAGCTTTAGATGAAATCAACTGACGATAAAAGAAGACATTAAATCTCTGAAGATCTCATCAGAGGATTAAACAACTCCACAAACAGCATTACCAGCTTCACACATTACTAACCAGACTGACTTTATTTCTCTCAGACGACTACAGAAGCTCTTATTGAGAATTATCAGATCTTTAGGTGTTGATGTTTAATTGAAAATATTTGGTCACCATTATCGTGATCAGTGTTTGCTTCAGTTGGGCTCTTGGCCCTTGACTGTAATGATAGTCTTTCTTTGTCTGCTATAACTGTGTGTTTCTTAAACACATTTATTGTAGCAAAAAAGCCAAGAAAAAAAATATGGTCAGAAGTTATTGACTATGTTTTGCTATAATTGTAATAGGATGTTTAGCTTGTTAATCTTGTCCAGTGTTTCTTCCCCAAACAAACCCATTCTTTTAAAAACACATACATTTATTCTTCATTTATGTTATTAAACTGGGACCCTTCTAAAATTATCAACCACTGATTAGGAATTAGTTATAATTTAAAGTCATGAGTTCAAAAATTAGTTTGCTCTCCGCTGTCATTTAGACTCACATAGAGATGAAGAATCAGCGTATGAATCTCCACAATGGTGACAATCAATAAAAAAACAAACAGATCAACTCTGAACATCACAAAACACTACTCAAAGTCAACACAACAACAGCAGCAAAAATAAAAGCAAATAATAAGAATTAAAGAAAATAACCAGGCTATTCAGCAGCATAATTTATTCATGCCGCAATGCATGCTGGGAGTTTTGAGTGTCACCACGGCTGAGATTCATACGCCGATTCTTGATGTCTGTGTGAGTCAGATTGATTCAGATGTTTTGACCACAGGCTGTTCCCATGGTCTTCAAATTATCTGGTTGTTGTAATACTGATGTTATAAAATTATAGGGTTCAAATTTTACACAAAATTAAGCGTCAACTACATGTTTATAGATAAGACTACTAAATTTTTAGTGAATTAGACCATTATTAAATAGTCAACATAACCAACTCATGGTTTTTTCTCAGCTTTGCTTGCTATAACACATGTATTGAAAACACACCGTTACAGCAGCGAGAGAAAAACTAATGTTATTGTGTCAATGTTCAAGAGCCCAACTAAAGCAAACACTGATCACCATAATGGTAACGTCAGAAGACACAATAAAACATCATCTGATAATTCTCAATAAGAGCTTCTGTAGACGTCTGACAGAAATAAAGTCAGTCTGGTTAGTAATGTGTGAAGCTGGTAATGCTGTTTGTGGAGTTGTTTAATCCTCTGATGAGATCTTCAGAGATTTGATGTCTTCTTTTATCTTCAGTTGATGAAATCATCTTTCTCTTTCCTTCAGTGATAACAGCAGGTGTTCATCAGTGTCTGAATTCACTCTCTTCTTTCCTCTCTCTCTGTCGAGTGGTCTATATCAGTGAACTAGTGTAGGGAATAGTGAATAAGGGGATAGGGAGTGATTTTGAACACAGCCTCTGAGTGTCGACTTTAAGCGTGTTAATTCACAGTATATTACTGTTGGCTATTTTCTCGAAAATGACAAATATTACCCAGAATGCATTGTTTTCTACAGTATATTACTGTTTTAATGGAAAACAGCATTTTACTGTCAAAATGTGGCCATTTTTTTACAGCATTTTTTTACAGTGCACTACAAATGGCTGTTCCCTGAAATAATGCTATTTGCAAGGGTATAGGTGGATATATTTGCCAGGAGATGGCGCTCGCAGCTGAATAAATCATCCATCCATCTTCCAAACTGCACTGGCCCAGCGGAATATCATGCATACAGGTATAAATTCATTTTTAATTGATTATTAAATTGTTTGATTGTGGTTTATCCATGCTAGTTTCCACGGCAGAGTTCAAAATAAATATTTTCATTATTACTGGACCTGCCAGTTTGCTACGTTTCAAATAAACAGCAAGCAGAAACTGCAAAAGCGGCAGCCCTTCCGGCTCAGTCAGTGTCCGAATTCACTCACTTGTTTTGCTTCACTCCCTCAAGTGGACTTTATTAGTGGACTAATGTAGGGAATAGTGAATGAGGGTATAGGGGGCGATTTCGAACACAGCCTATAAATAGACTGTAATGTATTGTGGATTGTGTTGACATCGTTGTTTAATTGGCTTAATTATCTAAATGTGCTCCTCCTGAAATTAGTTAATAAAACTTCACTTTTATTAACTAAAATTGTAAGGAAAATATTTCAGCATTGTGAAATTGCTTAGAGCAGTGTGTTGAGAATGCTAATAAACTGTCAATGACCAGAGGTCTGCTGCGCATATATACCTCTTTTTGCTGATTAGCTGAGTGCTCTCTACTTGTGTCAATTGATCATATAGAACATGATCCTCACGAACCTTGATAATAAAAAAATATATTTTAAACAACAAATGAATCTGTACTCACACATGACATTGAGATGAACATCAGGTGATGTGTGAGTGTGTCCGTGTACAGCACAGCTATATCTGCCTGCATCCTCTCTTCTGACTGACTGCAGCAGGAGTTCATTGTTTCCGTCTCTTCTCTCAGTTAATGGCTGTGAGTTTCTGGACCAGATGAATGTTGCTCTGTCAGTCAGAGTGCAGCTGCTTTTACATGTCAGACGGACTGAATCTCCCTCTGTCACTCTCTCAGGAGACTCCACCTGAAGATCTGAACACAACACACACATTATATCTAGTGCTGCTGTCATACACTGATTATTATTCAACATAATGCACAGAAGAAGAGATAAACCTCACCAAAATCACCTGTGACAGTAAGAGTCACTCCTGGATAACCAATCCATTTTCCTTTATCAGTGATGAATCTGAAATAGTACTCGTCTGAATCCTTCAGTGTCACATGACTCAGTCTGACGGTGCAGTTCTGCTGTTTATCTCCCAGATACTGAAGCCTCTGACTGTATTCAGGGTCCTCAGACAGATCTGAAGGCTCTTCACCCCTTATAGAGTCTTTGGTCCAGAACACTTCCATGATCTGACGTGCAGTAGGGTATGTATAAGAGCATCTCATTATCACTGTTGAGTCCTTTAGTGCACAGATGTGTAAAGGACTGTAACTCACACCCCAATCAGCACTAGAAACCCCTGAAACACAGAATTCATTAAACTTTAAATGTTGTTGTGGTGATGGGGCTTGGTCTAGCAAGGTCTGTGATGGGTTGAGAGTGCTGGAGGACAAGCTGTAAGTGGGTCAAGTGCAAATGATAAACACGTCTCTTGTTGCAGTAATTGCCATGGGGAGACATAATAAAATCATCTGGAAACGAGGATCAGGGAGAGAGACACACAGACTGGGGCCATGTCCACACTAATATGTTTTTGTTTGAAAACGCATCTTTTTCTCTCTATTTTGGCCTTCCGTCCACAATGAGATGGTGTTTTAACCCTCTGGTGCTCTTCGGTCATTTCTGACCGAAAAATTTTCTGTTTTAAAATTTTAAAAATCCCTGCTTCATCAGAATGATATGAAACTTGGTGACTTTTTAGCATTAGGTATGTAAACACACAAAAAAATTGGGGTCATGATTCGAGCATGCTAACTGGTCATTAAAAAAAAAGTAACGTTCATTGTCTTCGGTCATAAATGACCGACCATAGGAAACGAAAGGGAAATCGGCAAAAATACAAAAATTCTCTGAATATTTGTGTGTACAATCTACAAATCGGCCACAATGCTGAAAAAAAGTACACAGCAGTAAAGGGGTGACACTCTAAAACATTAAGAGTGTGATACTGACACATCCACTCACACACACGCACACACACGCACACTTATACACATTATTAATTAATGAATTAATGAATGAATGAATGAATGAATTAATGAATTAATGAATTAATTTATATATATATATTTGTGCATTAAAAGTAAAATGAAGATAAAGATGTGTCCTGGCCTCTGAGGTTTTTCTAGAACCAATCAGAGAAGAGTAAATCGAGCAGCTCATTTGATTGGCTCCAGAAGAAGATGGACCCGCCTTACTCCTCGCGCTTGAAAAACTTGTGCCAAAACTGTAAGGGCAGCTAAAAGAAAGTCGGAACTCTACAAATCGGTTTATTTCGGAGCCTTTTTTTGTCCTATGCACACAACAAGTCATTTAGACATTTGCAACAGTTAATTTTTTTCACACAAAGGTTGGTTTACACGCTCAATCTATTTTGCAGTTCCCAACTCTGTTGTTTTTCGCTTGCAAATCGATGTTCACAGTCTTGCAATGCTTTTGGCCGTATTTTGGCGAAAGAAACTGTCAGGACGCTGGTTTGATCTGTCTTGTGTTGTCACTGTTCGGCGCGCTTGGCCGCCTTGTCTGTGCACGCGCTTTTGCGGGTGGTGTTTGTGTTCGTTCGTCATGTGCTTCGTCATTAGTGTTGTGTGCTGCGTGCATTGTCAGCTGTCGCCCCGCCCCCTTGTTACCCTGTTAGTTCTTCATTACACTCACGTGCTTCCCTCATTAGACTCCCTTTATATTCCCTTTGTGTTTTTTTGTTCCCTGCCAGATCGTGTTTGTTCTTTGTGTCAGTCACGTCTTGCTCCTCCTGTTTAGAAAGTCTAGTTCTCGTCTAGTACGCTGTTTTTTCTTCAGCTTAGTGTCTTAGTCTTCTTTGTGTTTTTGGCTGGTCCTTGAGCTTAGCTTTGGACCTGGGTTTTTTCTTATTTATTTTATTATCATTTTTTCAGCTTTATTATTTATTTTTTCCCCCCTTTCTCTTAGAATATTTCGGTTTTTATTTTTTTCCCTGTGTCTGCTTTCAGGTCAGGTCTTGTTTTTTCTTTTCTCTCTCTCTCTCCTCCAGTTCCCCTGTTACCCAGGCTGCTGGGTGGTGTTCACCTTCTGCCACCATCAGCTCCTCCGCTGCCTCTTCATTTTCCTTCCAGCCTCTCCTGCCACCTCGGCCAGTCACACACCCAGTCTCATCCTTCGTCCCGGATCTTCGGAACAGGCTTCTCTGGGTTGAGCATTACCGCTCTATGGACTTATTTTTGCCATTGACTATTCCTGACACTTCCTCTGTAGTCCCCTCCTGGTTTCTAATAAACACTCTGTCCTGCAAATTGAATCCTTCTCTTTCTGAACCGTGACAGTACGATCTGGCCAGTCATGGATTCAGCAGGACCAGAATCCGTCCGGACTGCTGTCGCCCAGCAGGGGATTCTGGACAACATGCCTCCCAGCTTACAGCCACCACCCATAATGTTGAGGTAATGGCCAGCCAGATGGCAGACATCACGGCGGAGCTTAGAGAGTTGCGGAGGGACCAAGATTCCATTAGATCAGTTGCTGTCGCCGCCCGTTCCTTACCAGCCCAATCCAGTTTGACTCCAGAACCTCGAGTGCCTACACCCACTCCCTACGATGGAGATCCCATGTCCTGCCGTTCATTCCTGACTCAGTGTTCCATCATCTTTGCCTTGCAACCCACCACTTATGCTTCTGAGACCACCAAGGTGGCGTTCGTCATCACTTTGCTCACTGGCAAGGCTCGTGAATGGGGAACCACTGTGTGGGCAGCCAAGGCTTCATTCTGCGCCTCCTTTGAGCTGTTCGAGAAGGAGATGTTGAAGGTATTTGACCGTTCGTTGGCCGGTAAGGAGGCCGCTAGCCAGCTCGCCAGGTTGAGACAAGGGAACCACTCCGTGACAGACTACTCCATCCGCTTCCGTACCCTTGCTGCCTTAACCGGCTGGAACGAGGAGGCTTTCTGGGACAGATTCCGGGAGGGTCTTAGCGATGACCTCCAGGATCAGATTGCCATTCATGACTTACCTACTTCATTCGATGACCTAGTGGATTTGGCCCTCAGAGTGGAGACTCGTCTAGAGATGCGTCGTCAGAAACAATCTGCACGGGTTCAGTGGAGAAGTACCTCGCCATCATTGGTGGCCACCAGCCGTAGTCCTGAGCCTCTTCCTGAGCCGGAGCCCATGCAGGTGGGGCGGATGCGTCTGGCAGCTGAGGAGAGACAACGCCGCATAGTCCAGGGACTCTGTCTTTACTGCGGTAAGCCAGGACATTTTGCTGCACAATGCCCGTTAAAAGCCAGGGCTCGCCAGTAGGGGGGGAAGTACTGGTGAGCGTTACTCCATTGTCTTGTTCCCCCTGCTCCCGCACCCTCCTTCCTGCCAGTGTCGGTTGGGGTCCCTTTCTGAGACATTGCTCTGTGTTAGTTGACTCTGGTGCAGAGGGTGACTTCATTGATGCTGATTTGGTGGCTCGTTGGAGAATTCCTACCTCCCGTCTCCAGAAACCCATCACTGCTAGGGGACTTAACGGTTCTGTCTTGGCCCAAATAACCCATGTCACTGACCCTATAAGCCTAGTCATTTCGGGGAACCAGCGGGAGGAGCTGGTGTTCTACCTCCTTCAGTCTCCTAGCACCCCCATTGTTTTGGGTCATCCGTGGCTGGTAAAACACAATCCCCATGTGAGTTGGTCAGGGAATTCTGTGTTGGCATGGAGTTCTTTCTGTCATAAGTTTTGTCTGGGTGCGGCTTCGTCTTCTGTCTCTGTTTCTTCTTTGTTGCAGGAGGAGGCTGTGGATCTAGCCGGTGTTCCGGTGGAGTACCTTGGTCTGCGACGCATGTTCAGCAAGTCCCGGGCGGCATCTCTTCCTCCACACCGGCCGTATGACTGTGCCATTGACCTCCTCCCTGGCTCTTCTCTGCCTAAAGGCCGCCTATACTCCCTCTCAGGACCCGAAAGGGAGGCTCTGGATAAGTATATCCATGAGTCATTGGCAGCTGGCCTCATCCAACCCTCCTCTTCTTCTGCAGGCGCGGGGTTCTTCTTCGTGGGGAAGAAGGATGGCTCTCTCCGCCCTTGCATCGATTATCGTGGGCTGAATGACATCACCATAAAGAATCGGTACCCCCTGCCGTTGATGTCTACTGCCCATGAGCTGTTGCAGGGAGCGCGGGTCTTCACGAAGTTGGATCTCCGCAATGCCTACCATCTGGTTCGGATCAGGGAGGGTGATGAGTGGAAGACAGCATTTAATACCCCCACTGGGCACTTTGAATATAGGGTTATGCCCTTTGGGCTTGCTAATGCCCCGGCTGTCTTCCAGGCCCTGGTTAATGATGTGTTGAGAGACATGATCAATAGATTTGTCTTTGTGTACCTTGATGATATCTTAATTTTTTCTCCTTCATTACAGGTACACATTCAGCACGTACGCCAGGTGCTGCAGCGTCTTCTGGAGAACCAGTTGTACGTCAAGGCAGAGAAATGTATGTTCCACACTGACTCAGTTCCGTTCCTGGGGCAAATAATCTCAGCGGAGGGGATTAAGGTAGATCCGGCTAAGGTAAGGGCTGTCTCCGAATGGCCAGTCCCCGACTCCCGCAAGGCTCTACAGCGGTTCCTGGGTTTTGCTAATTTCTATAGACGGTTTATCCGGAACTTCAGTCAAACCGCTGCCCCCTTGACCGCTCTGACCTCCACTTGTGTTCCTTTCAGGTGGTCGGACCAGGCTCAGGGAGCTTTCCAGAAACTGAAAGGATGTTTCACTTCTGCACCTGTCCTGTCAGTTCCAGACCCTGATCTGCAATTTATTGTGCAGGTAGATGCTTCTGAAGTTGGGGTAGGAGCAGTCCTTTCTCAGCGATCCCCTCGGGATGGGAAGGTGCATCCTTGTGCATTCTTCTCACACCGCCTGAGCCCAGCTGAACAGAACTATGATGTCGGAAACCGGGAGCTGCTCGCGGTTAGGTTGGCCCTGGGTGAGTGGCGCCATTGGCTGGAGGGCGCGGCTGAGCCCTTCTTGGTGTGGACGGATCATAAAAACCTTGAATATGTCCGTACAGCCAAGAGGTTGAACTCACGGCAGGCCAGATGGGCACTCTTTTTCGGCCGATTCCGTTTCACCCTCTCATACCGGCCCGGGTCAAAGAACGTTAAGCCGGATACCCTGTCACGCCTCTTTGACTGTCCTGAGAGTAAGTCGTCGCCCAACACTATTGTGCCTGGGGAAGTTGTGGTGGCGGCCGTGTCCTGGGCAGTCGAGGGAAGGGTCAGGGAGGCCCTTCAAGGAGTGGCGGTTCCGGTGGGGTGCCCTGATGGTCTGTTGTTTGTTCCTGAGCCGTTGCGTACAGCCGTGTCGGAGTGGAGTCACTCATCGAGGCTGGCCTGCCATCCAGGAGTGCGGAGAACGTTGGCTTCTGCCCGTCAACGCTTTTGGTGGTCCACCATGGATCAGGATGCCAGACAGTTTGTGGCAGCCTGCTCGGTTTGCGCCCAGAATAAGTCTTCTAACAAGCCTCCCGCTGGTCTGCTGCAATCTTTGCCCGTCCCCTCCCGCCCCTGGTCTCACATTTCCCTTGATTTTGTTACTGGCCTCCCTCCCTCCAAGGGCAACACGGTTATATTAACTGTGGTTGACCGGTTTTCCAAGATGGTGCACTTTATTCCCCTTCCCAAACTACCCACTGCGAAGGAAACTGCACTGGTGGTGGTCGATCACGTCTTCAGGATTCATGGTCTTCCTATGGACGTGGTTTCTGACAGGGGGCCCGAGTTCGTTTCCCACTTTTGGAGGGAATTCTGTCATCTGATTGGGGCCACTACAAGTCTGACTTCAGGATTCCATCCGCAGACCAACGGGCAGTCCGAGCGGGCCAACCAGGATTTGGGGCGTATGCTTCGCTGTCTGGCCTCACATAATCCAGCCTCCTGGAGCCAGCAGCTCACCTGGGCAGAATATGCACACAACACACTTCCTGTGGCTTCTACTGGTATGTCCCCTTTTCAGTGTTCGCATGGTTATCAGCCTCCTTTGTTTTCTTCGCAGGAGTCTGAAGCTGCTGTCCCCTCTGCCCAGGCTTTTGTCCAGCATTGTAGGAGAACCTGGAGAAGAGCTAGAAGGGTCCTACTCCGGGCAGGGAGGCGTGCCAAGGTGGCAGCAGACCGTCGCCGGACTCCAGCGCCCAAGTATGTCTGTGGGCAGAGGGTATGGCTATCCACTAAGGACCTGCCTCTTAAGGTGCCATCACGCAAGTTAGCACCCAGGTTCATTGGCCCATACCGCATCTCCAAGGTTCTGAGTCCGGCGGCGGTGCGGCTTAGACTCCCGCCTGCTCTTAGTCGTGTGCACCCTGTCTTCCATGTCTCTCGAGTTAAACCTGTTTTTTCTTCCCCTCTGAACCCTACTGTGTCTGTCCCTCCCCAGCAGCCTGGGTACCGGTCAACCACAGTTAATATAACCTGGGTACCGGTCAACCACAGTTAATATAACCGTGTTGCCCTTGGAGGGGGGGGGTACTGTCAGGACGCTGGTTTGATCTGTCTTGTGTTGTCACTGTTCGGCGCGCTTGGCCGCCTTGTCTGTGCACGCGCTTTTGCGGGTGGTGTTTGTGTTCGTTCGTCATGTGCTTCGTCATTAGTGTTGTGTGCTGCGTGCATTGTCAGCTGTCGCCCCGTCCCCTTGTTACCCTGTTAGTTCTTCATTACACTCACGTGCTTCCCTCATTAGACTCCCTTTATATTACCTTTGTGTTTTTTTGTTCCCTGCCAGATCGTGTTTGTTCTTTGTGTCAGTCACGTCTTGCTCCTCCTGTTTAGAAAGTCTAGTTCTCGTCTAGTACGCTGTTTTTTCTTCAGCTTAGTGTCTTAGTCTTCTTTGTGTTTTTGGCTGGTCCTTGAGCTTAGCTTTGGACCTGGGTTTTTTCTTATTTATTTTATTATCATTTTTTCAGCTTTATTATTTACTTTCCCCCCCTTTCTATTAGAATATTTCGGTTTTTATTTTTTTCCCTGTGTCTGCTTTCAGGTCAGGTCTTGTTTTTTCTTTTCTCTCTCTCTCTCTCCTCCAGTTCCCCTGTTACCCAGGCTGCTGGGTGGTGTTCACCTTCTGCCACCATCAGCTCCTCCGCTGCCTCTTCATTTTCCTTCCAGCCTCTCCTGCCACCTCGGCCAGTCACACACCCAGTCTCATCCTTCGTCCCGGATCTTCGGAACAGGCTTCTCTGGGTTGAGCATTACCGCTCTATGGACTTATTTTTGCCATTGATTATTCCTGACACTTCCTCTGTAGTCCCCTCCTGGTTTCTAATAAACACTCTGTCCTGCAAATTGAATCCTTCTCTTTCTGAACCGTGACAGAAACGTGTCGAAAGGGTAAGCGCAGAAAAATGGAAGTCAGAAGAATACAGATCATATTTATTTTGCGTTAACATGAAGCTGCAGTTTCACAATACATGAATTACACTTATGAATAACAGTAAAATGCTGCAAATATTTTTTTCTTACACTTGAAAGGCAATTTACACCTTTGCAAAACTTACCTTGCACATGCAAATTTAATTTACGCTTGCAATCTTATGTACACTTTCACAAATCTTACCCTACGCTTGCAATTCTATATGGCATCAATTTACTTTCATACAGAACGTTCTTATTTGGTTTCCCACAAAAATATCCAAACCGGAAAACTTCACATATGTACAGTGACTCATGACAGGAAATATAAGATCAATTTCTCAGAAACTATTGTGATAAATGATCTTATTACTTTATGAGCTTTGTAGAAGGATGTTGCAGAAATAAACACAGAAACTCACATCCTCTTTCTGACTAACCACTGAACAGTTCACAGTAGACAAATTAGCAGCAGCATGTACTTAAATGCACTATGCAAAACTTCCTGAGCATTTCTGAAGTGCTGCATTGACTCACCGTGAATCATGAGCAGAACGATCAGAGGAAGAGGAGGAGCCATTCTGACTGACGTCACTATCAACACCTACAACAAATGTACAGTGAATTATTTTTCAGCTTTAATGTTGCATGATACATAATAAACACTACTTTATTTATTCAAGACAATGACAGCAACAGTCATGTTTGCACTACGTGAGTTTGTAACTGTCCAACATCTTTCCTCGCCCCATTTTGATTGACAGCACATTATAGACAGTAAAACACTGCCAGAATGATGACCTTTTTTCATGCTAAAATAAATATTATAAAGCACCTTAGTTGACTTTTGTGTCAGTGCACTGTTGCAGTCAATGATCAGGCTGGAACCAGCATTGGTGTTTTCAGCAGTGATGGGAATAACGGCGTTATAAGCCCCGTTTCCACCAAAATTACCCTGAACAATTTGTACCAGGAGCGTTTTTACAGGAACTTTTCTCCCCCCCCCAGACCTGAAACTGTTTGCGTTTCCACTGCTAAATAAAGTACCGTGAAGATTAGGCAAATGAGTCCGGTGATGTCGGACTGAGCGCGACTGTTCCCCGCGGCTCTGGTCCCGCTGCCGCCAAGGCTGCAGTCGTGGGGTTCACAATTGGATGTTGCAGAGGGGTTAGAGACGGGCGCTGCCTTATCTCTGACCTCACCTGCACCGTCCAGCGGCTCTTCTCGGGGCATGGAAGCACGCATGGCGGTTTCTTCCCCGCCGAGAGAGTCGCCGGTGCTTCAACTGTCCAGCTCCGAGGAGGTGGACGTTGAAAGCATCGAGAGTGAAGATTCGCCACTTCAGTCCCCTGCATGCAAGGAGCTCGTTGAGGTTTTGACGCAGGCAGTGGCCAGACTCAACATCGACTGGCCCACTGAGAGATCTGAGGCAGGAAGAAAGCGTGTTAGCAAACTAGACGAAAGATTCCTGCCTTCTCGTGCTTCAGAGCCTCAATGGCGGGGCCTGCCGTTCTTCCATGACTTGCACACTGAGGTGGCAAGATCATGGAGGAGACCGGCATCCTATCGCGTGTTCAGCCCGCAGACCTCGGTCTACAGTAACATCACCGGGCTGAAACAATACGGTTATGGGGCGATGCAAAAGGTTGAAGAGACGCTTGCGAGCCATCTCTCGCCTTCCTCGGCATCGTCCCTGAAGGCCCCGACTTTGCCCACCAGACCCTTAAAGACAATGTCGGCATTGGTGGGCAAAGCGTACTCGGCAGCGGGTCAGGCTGCTGCATGCCTGCACATGATGGCTATCGTGCAGGCGTATCAGGCTGACCTGCTGAGGGATCTGGACAGTACTGATGTTGTGGGGGGAGATATTGTCACTGAGCTTAGAACATCTGCCGATTTAGCTCTCCGGGCCACCAAGGAGACGGCCAGATGTGTTGGCCGCTCTATGGCAGCCCTGGTGGCCACGGAGAGGCATCTTTGGCTCAACCCCACAGACATCAAGGAGAGGGAGAAAGCCTTCTGCTTGACGCGCCACTTTCTCCTGGTGGCCTCTTCGGTGACGCAGTCACACTGTCACCAAGAGGTTCCAGGAGTCAAAAAGTGAGCTGCGGCGCTGAAGCAGTTTCTGCTTCTCCGGGTCCAGGTCCCTGGGGCTGCTGCTGACACCAAGCAGCCCAAACCGAGTACGAGCTCCTCTCACAGGGCTCAACAAAAACAGAGCGTCGCCACCCGAACTCCCCCTCAGCGCGGGGACGAGGGGCGGCGCTCTCAGGCGAGGCCTTCTAGGGGCCTGGCTGATCTGAGGACAGTCCTGATCGCCAAGAAGGCCTCGTCTAAGCGTTCCTGACGCCAGAAGCGTCATGACGCTGAGGGTGGTTCCCCCCGTAGGGAAATGGTGTTTACCCCTGCCAACGGTACACGTTTACCTGCGGCACCCTCTGGGGGCCGCGCTGCCAACCCCGCCGCAATGCCGGGGCGCAGTCGGTCTCCGGGGGCCACCCAAGGGTGGTCCGCGCCCCCGTCGGGGGGCTCCCGAGCAGTCAAGTCAGTTGTTCCCTGCTGGTTCGCCGCTTCAGGGCGCTGTGCTTGCTATTCAAAGTACACCAGAGGCCAGCCTCGAGAGGCTGGTTCCCTTAGTAGATTTTCTAGACGAGTGGAAATGTCTATCAAACATATCTCGTTGGGTCCTGCAGATAATCGAAAGAGGGTACACCATTCAATTCAAAAGGCGGCCAGCTCCTTTCAGCGGTGTCCTACCTACAGAGGTGGGCCCGCAGCAGGCTCTGGTGATGGCACAGGAAGTAGAGACACTCCTGCGAAAGGGGGCTATAGAAAGGGTTCCTCCTCCCGGCAGGGAGTCTGGGTTTTACAGCCGTTACTTCATCGTGCCAAAGAAGGATGGGGGCTTACGCCCGATATTAGATCTGCGTCTACTAAATCGCTCTGTGGCCAAGCTCAGGTTCAAGATGCTCACACTCAGACAGATTGTATCGCAGATCAGATCGGGGGATTGGTTTGTCACCATAGATCTCAAGGATGCATATTTTCATGTCTCCATCCTTCAACATCACAGGAAGTTCCTGAGGTTTGCCTTCGGGGGAGAGGCATACCAATATCGGGTGCTTCCCTTCGGTCTAGCACTGTCACCCCGCACATTTACCAAGTGTGTGGATGCAGCTCTGGCGCTGTTGCGTCTGCAGGGCATCCGCATACTGAATTATGTCGACGACTGGCTAATTATAGTGCATACCGAACAGATGGCGGTTCAGCATCGAGATGCTGTTCTCGCCCACATGTCGAAATTGGGGTTGAGGCTGAACGCCAAGAAGAGTGTGCTTTCTCCGGCTCAGAGAACCACTTTTCTGGGTGTGAACTGGGATTCGGTAATTATGCGGGCGCAATTATCGCTGACACGCATAACATCGATCCTGGCAGCAGTCAAAGAACAGAAGCTAGACCGGGCCGTCACTGTGAAACAGTTCCAGAAACTGTTAGGTCTCATGGCAGCAGCGTCCAACGTAATACCTTTTGGCCTACTGAATATGAGGCTGCTACAGTGGTGGCTCAAAACAAAAGGATTCTCCCCGAGGGGAAATCCGCTCCGCACGATCAAAGTCACACGGCGATGCCTACGTGCTCTGGTCATGTGGAAAAACCCGGGGTTTCTATCTCAGGGTCCCGTGTTGGGGGCTCATGTTCGTCGCGTAACGCTAACGACAGATGCCTCTCTCACGGGCTGGGGTGCGACCATGTGTAGCCGTTCATCCCAGGGTCTATGGCAGGAACATCAGCGGCACTGGCACATAAATCGGCTAGAGATGTTCGCAGTGTTTCTTGCATTGAAACAGTTCCTGCCCGACCTCAGGGGCCACCATGTGTTAGTCAGGACAGACAACACATCGGTGGTCGCCTATATAAATCACCAGGGGGGTCTGAGGTCCCGTCCATTGGACAAATTGGCACGTCGGATCCTCCTGTGGGCCCAAGGGAAATTGCTGTCCATCAGAGCAGTATATATCCCAGGGGTCCTAAATCAGGAAGCAGACAGCCTTTCGAGGCAGGGGCCGAGGCCCAGGGAGTGGAGACTCCACCCCGAGGTGGTGGAGCTCCTATGGAAGGTGTATGGGAAAGCAGAGATAGACCTATTTGCTTCGGTGGAGAATTCTCACTGTCCTCAGTGGTTCTCTCTGTCCCATCCAGCCCCACTGGGGTTGGATGCCATGGTACAGGAGTGGCCGAGGCTGCCCCTGTACGCCTTCCCCCCGATTGTCTTGCTTCCAGGAGTTCTGGAGAGAGTACGCCGGGACGGGGCCCAAGTACTTCTAGTGGCTCCGTACTGGCCGACCAGAATCTGGTTTTCGGACCTGATATCTCTCCTGGAAGGCTCTCCGATGGAGATTCCGACCAGGAGGGATCTACTCTCTCAGGCGGGCGGGAGATTCCTGCACCCACGCCCAGAGTTGTGGAAACTTTGGGCCTGGCCTCTGAGGGGGCCAGGCTCATAGAGGAGGGTCACTCGGCCGAGGTCGTTGAGACCATCCTTCACTCCAGTGCTCCGTCCACGAGGAAGCTGTATGCTTTGAAATGGAAACTTGCAGAGAACGCCAGTGGGACCCAGTTAACTGCCCGGTTGGTACAGTGCTGGAGTTTCTGCGGGCAAGGTTCTCGGCAGGGTTGACCCCCTCCACAATAAAGGTGTACGTGGCGGCCTTGGGTGCCTTCCACGTCCCTTTAGGTGGAGTGTCTTTGGGAAGACACCCTCTTATTACACGTTTCCTCCGTGTTACCTTAAGGTTGAGGCCGGTTATGCTAAAATATGTGGTTTACCTAGGATGTTTTACTCATAGACAGTGCCTATTTAAAAAGAACACTCTTGCGTTTTTGGAGCTGTGAGATCCAGGCGATCTCCGGGCGCTCAGCGATCGTTAACCCCAGCGAGAGCAGTATTACATATGTAACCCTAGTTCCCTGAGGGAAAGAGACGCTGCGTCGCTCTGCCATTCTCCCGGCGTGCCCGTGATCACTTACTTCAGGCTTTATCAGAAGCTAGTTCCTGTTTGTTTTCACGGACGCTTTATAGCTTCCGGTCGATGATGTCATCACGCCGACGATCGATCGATTTTCCGATGGAATGGTTCTACACGCGCTTCACGGCGCATTAACGCAGAGGCGTTCTCACAGCGTTTCGACTCAGCGTCTCGTTCCCTCAGGGAACTAGGGTTACATACGTAACCGAGACGTTTTCTCCACCTGCTGGAATGTGATAACTGTAGCCATAGCAACTCTTAACAGCCACCAGGACTAATACAGTATTAAATAAGCTATTTATCTGTTGTAAAGTGTAATAATCATCTCAGAAAAAAAAAAATCTTCTGTCAGGCGCAGTTAAAGTAAAAACTGCCTGGGGCAATATACGCTGTGTCATTGTTCCAACATTATCTTCATCGGAAATAAAAAGTTTACCCCTGTCACGTCATGTAAGGACGCACACTTAAAAGTAATCGGTCAGGTCGTTTACATGGTGAAAAATAGGCTGTAAAAAAATGTATAACGAGTATGGAAGAGATTCAAGCTGTGCTGCTTTTGCTGGTTATGTATAATTTTTCTAAAGAGGTAATTAACAACGACAGAAAAGAGCACTAATATGCAGATTCAGCAGCATGCAGCATTTTCAGAAAGCTTGTAAAGCTAGATTTAAAATGACAATGTATATTATTATCAGCTATTACGGACATTGCACGTGAGATGGCTGAGATGAACGCGCGCCATCAGACAGAGAGCAAGACTGATATTTACTGAACGTAGACCGAACCTCGCAAAAGACTTTTAAAATGCCGGTTGAAGTAAAATGCTGCTTGAGCTCAACCAATCAGCATGTTCAGCGCCTAAGTCCTGCCCTCGAAAGTTCCTGAACTTTGAAAAAGTACTATATCGCGAGCAGGGCCGTTTGGAGGGGGAAATATTTACCTGGAACTTCATTTAGATCCTGGTACCTGCGGTCTAAACACACCAAGTAGTTCCTGGTTCCTGGGTAAAGTTCCTGTGGTCGAAACGCGGCTATAGATAAACACCGTTAATTTTTTTTCAATAACGAGTTTCAGTTACAGTCAATGAGAATAAAATGCGCCGTTACTATAATTGAGCTCACTGAAGCATTTTTTACCTGAGCAGGGTGCCCTGCAACCTGTGTGTGTGTGTGTTTGCGTTTGCGTACATGTTGGGGGGTGGGTGTTGTGGCACATAGCCTGAAGGTACGTTCACACCAAGTGCGAATAGAGCGTCTAGAGCGAATTATTTCCATGCTAAGTCAATGTCAAAGGAGCGTTGACCCGCGTCTGGAGGTCCTGCGGCGCGATAGATGCATTTCGTGCTGCACGATGGACGCGGTTCCGCATCATTCACGCGTCCAGTTCGCGCAAATTGAGCGTCTTGCGCGATACGCGCGAGTGGTGCTTTTTGTGCATTCACGCGTTTGAAGCGAATTTGCGTCTATGCCCGAGTTGAAAAATTTGAACTTTGCCGTCAATGCGCGCCGCGTTAACCAATGAGGAGCCTGCTTGCTGCTGCCACGTGATGAGAAACCCTGCATATAATTAAAAAAATACTGATATTCTGTCACTAAATGTAGTTTTAATGCTTTTCAGTTGATAATGTAGTTGTTTAAAGCTAAAATATGTGGTTTACTTAGGATGTTTTACTCATAGACATTGCCTATTTAAAAAGAACACTGTTGCGTTTTTGGAGCTGTGATATCCAGGCGATCTCCGGGCGCTCAGTGCTCGTTAACCCCAGCGAGAGCAGCCTTTCCTCGGCCAGTACTGGCGTTTGCCGCTGGCTCGGATGTCTCTGTAGAGGTTAACATGACATATGCTTCGTCTTGTGTACATCTACTGGGCGATCTTTGGTCCAATTAATCTATTGCTGCCTACCAAATAATTTTCACTGAGGGCAAAGTGAAGTTTCATTACTTTATATTTTATGTAAATATACATGCAGTGAATATAATCCAGGTAGTTCATTGGCTGAACCACTTGTGGCTGTTAATGCTTAATATATTACACCTGGGGCGCCTTTAACGCGCATCTATTTCACTTCAAATGCTCGATTTCTACGCGCGTCCAATTAGCTGCGGACGCGCGAATGGATTCAAAATGTTCATGCATCAAACTAGATGCGGTAGAAACGTTTTTGACGCTCAATTCGCTTTTGGTGTGAATGTAGTGTAACTGATTATGATAGGTGGGTGGGAGACATCATAAAGTGATGATGATTCATGATTGGCTGAGGTAGACACACACACGTGTCCAACAACCACGAGGAGTCAGAGCGATGGCATGTCAATGACTTCAAATTGCATCATATTGAAATCGATGACAAGGAACCTGCTCTTAAGAAACAGACAATAATTGCTTGAATAACTGCTTTAATTTTCACAATATGCAGGCTTGCTATCCTGGTACGGGGACTGCAGGATCCGGGATGGTAAAACACTGGATTGTGTTGCAGTAGCAGTGACATCAAAAACATGTTTCATTGCCAACTGTGTGCTGTAGTGAAGTAAATAATAAGAACGGATAATTCTGTCAGTGGTCTTGTTCTTGGAAGTTTAATTTTGCTCTAAACATAAATGCAGTTTCCTCTTTAGTCAGAAAGGCGAGAAAACCAAACTTGTGAAGCTTTGACTGTCGCATCACTCTGTGTGATGATCACATGACCTCCATGAGCAATGGTGAGGAAAATCAGTCATGTCAGAGTTAAGCTTGAGGCCTCTTCACAAACCTTTATAAAACTGATCTGCAGTAGAAAAGACATACAGCTGCAGAATCACCAGCTGTCAGTGAGACAGTGACAGTTACACAGTTACGGTGACAATCATATAAATCCCCCACATCAGAAAATGTATAATGCCCATGGTTCGCTCGTATTACTATGAATGGGTGTGGCCTTCAAATTGGAACATAGCTTTAACATGAAATGATATTTGAGCATAAGAAACAACATTCACGGGATAGGTTTCTGTTGACAGTATGTCAGTGTTATTCAAATATGACTTTGGCAAGTCATACCTTTTCCATGACTTAAACTGGTCTGAACCAGCAGGATAATAAAACCACTGATCCACGCAACATAAGCTTAATACCACAAAAACATAAGCTTGTTGGATAAGCGTGCAAACTACTTTAATCTCTATATTAATAGTTCTATGTTTATGATTTTTTTAATGCATAAAGTTTTTCTTTGTTCACTTTTATGTTACAGTATGTTACACCACATTTATAACTGTACTGACAATACATTTTTCATTATGAATGGGATCAACTGCTATGTCCAATATGGAAGCGCAAGAAGTCCTGCCTTGTAAACAAAATAACCAATCAGCAGTTGCTTAAGTCACAAGCTGTGTCCTAGAATATCAAAATCAACTGCAAAATGTCGATCCTTTTCCTATTTAGCACCTAAACTCTGGAACAGTCTTCCTAGCATTGTTCAGGAAGCAGACACACTTTGTCAGTTTAAATCTAGATTAAAGACACATCTCTTTACTATGGCATACACATAGAAAACATTTAATTTGTATTATTCAAATCAGTTAAATGATTGTTAGGTTGCATTAACTAGATCAGCCGAAACTGGGAACACATCCCATAATACCTGATGTACTCGTTACATCATAAAAAGAGTGGCGTCTACGCTAATGTTAGTCTCTTTGTTTATCCCGAGGTTTACTGCAGTCGGCCGGATCCAGGCCGTATCCGAATCGGATGGTGGACCTGCGTCTGGACATGACCAACACATCCTGGAGTGTCTGCTGAGACCGTGTCAATTAAACTCCCCCTGCAAATGCAGCCTCGACACAACATCCTCAATAAACCCATCTCCAGCATGACGACTTCAATATTTTGAATAATCTTACGAATATCTATTGAGCTAATATAACGTTTGACCTGTACTGTTGCAAGAATCATAAACATATAATGTTTTTTTTTTCTCGTTTGACAAAAGGAGAACTAGCACCCCGACTGAGCCTGGTTTCTCCCAAGGTTTATTTTCTCCATTCTGGCCCTGAAGGAGTTTCTTGCCACCGTTGCCATTGGTTTTTGGCTTGCTCAGTGGGGGACACCTAAATTGTAACTATATTACCCATCTACCTGCATTGACACTATATGATAACTGAAATTGGCTGAATAACATCAACGTTTTCACCAGAGCGGCTTTACAACCAAATCAAATTATGTTGCATTATATTCCTGTTAACACTGTGAGGCTGCTTTGAAACAATCGGCATTTTAAAAAAGTGGTATATAAAAAAAAAGGTGACTTGACACAAAATTCATAGGCTGCATCCTCGAAAGCTGATTGCGCCATAACAGGATAATGAAGGCTGTTCCAATTTAAAGGGTCCTTCAAATATGTCATTTGTTTCCAGTGAAACGAATGATGGATACAACAGATCATGGATCTTTTGTGGCCTACACAGCAAAATCCCCAGTGTTAAATCAACACTGATTACAATTGACCTCAGAGAACATATGGTTTCACTCGATTTTAAGAGCCTAAAACCGCTATTTTTAGAAACTAGGTCCCAGTTGGATTCCCAGATAAATCTGAAAACGACAACCTTGCATTTTCTTGTGTACAGCCAATCCATATATTTTGTGAAACAAGGATGTCATCACGTCTCACTTCTGTCACGGTTAATGAATCCGCTGTCTTTCTCTCGTCTTGTGTACTGTCTGTGGGCGTGGTCACTGATCAGCGCTGATCAGGAGCGCCAGCTGGGTCTCATCAGTGTGTGTCTTTGTATGTTCAGTAACTGGTGTCTCATGTTGTCAGATCATTGTGATTCCTGCTGTGCTGGAGTTTGCCCGTTATTCGTCGTGTGCTGTCGTCTGGTTGTTCCACTCAGCACCGGGATTCGAGCACTTTCACTGGATCATTCACGGGATTGGAGCACCTTCACCACGCTGTCCACCGAGGTCCCTGCGTCCGTCTTCATCTTCTTGAGACCGTCTGACCCTGTGTGTTCTACTTGGCTTCGGCCTGATCATTTAATAAAGAGCGTTTTGCAATTGCATCCTCAGTCTGTGTGTCATTACAGAACGATCTGACCATCGATGGATGTAGCAAGTGCTACAAGTTGGGACGAGTTCGCCTCATGCAGCATAGCGAGAATGGATCAACAAGAGGAAGGCATCGCCAACACAGGTCGGGCCGTCCAAGCTCTTGAACACAGGTGTCTGAGCTCACCCGTCAACTCCAACTGGTCAGGACTCCCACTGCGCTGCCCACACCGCCCGTCTAGCCTATTCCCATCGAGGCTGGTTCCGCACGAGAGCTGCGTCTACCAACCCCGGAGGGTTATGCAGGTGATCCCGAATACTCCAGAGCATTCTTAACCCGTTGTTCCATGCACTTCTCATTACAGCCACAGACATTTCTGCAGGAACAGTCCCAGGTGGCCTTCGTGCTCACTCTGATATCGGGAAAGGCGGCTCATTGGGGAACGGTGGTGTGGGAAAGTAAGGAACCATGCTGCACCTCATTCTAGGCACTCTACGAAGAGATGAGGAGGGTCTTTGATCGTGCCGTGGCGGGTAGGGAGGCGGCCAGACTACTCGCCAATCTCCGCCAGGGAGAGCGCTTAGTGTCGGAGTACTCCATCCAGTTCCGCACTCTGGCCGCAGAGTGCCTTTGGAACGAGGAGGCGCAGTGGGAGCGATTCCTGCATGGGCTGGCTGACTGTGTCCAAAAAGAAATCTACATGCTGGACCTCCCTTCAAGTCTCAACGGACTCATCGAACTGGCTCTGAGAGTTGACGCTCGGCTGAGCAGGATGGCCCGGTTCCAACATGGACAACAGTCTCGTGAAGTGGAGGACTCATGCAGCGACGGGAGGGACACGGTCAGCCCCATCTCCGATCACAAGCTCATGCAGGTGGGGAGAGCTCGGCTTTCCCGGGAGGAGAGAGAAAAGCGGAGATCCCAGGGACTGTGCCTATACTGCGGCAAGCCCGGCCACTTCATCAACTCCTGCCCGGTAAAAAGATCAAGCCCGATAGTAACACTGAGGCTACTATCGGGTGGGATCTCCGCTGAGAAGACCTCATCATCATCCACTCTCCTTCTGGTAAGACTAAGGTGGGAAGCTCACACGCACGACACTGAAGCACTGCTGGACTCAGGAGCGGAAGGTAATTTCATGGACTTTGGACTGGTACAGAAACTACAAATCCCCTTCTCACCACTACATCATCACATCTCCATCAATGCCCTCAATGGCCAACCACTTCCCAACATTTCACACATCACTGACCCACTCACGCTCAACATATCTGGCAATCACACTGAGACAATAAACTTTTTCATCATGCACTCTCCCCTGGCACCCGTTGTTCTGGGACATCCGTGGCTCACTCAGCATAATCCCAGGATTGGGGCCACAACAATGTGTCTGAATGGAGTAATGCGTGTCATGAGTCTTGTTTATTGTCTGCTTGTACGTCTGTTCCTGTGTCTGTGTTCCAGGAGAAGGCAGCGAATTTGTCAATCGTGTGCGTGGAGTACCAGGACCTGAGGAGAGTGTTCAGTAAGTCTGGAGGTGCTTGTCTTCCTCCGCACCGTCCCTACGACTGTGCCATAGATTTAGTACCGGGTAAGTCTCCGCCTACAGGCGAATTATATTCACTTTCTGTCCCAGAAAGAGAGGCTTTGGAGAAATATATTTCTGATTCGCTAGCTTCCAAGTTAATTTGCCCTTCCTCATCTCCAGCGGGGGCTGGGTTCTTATTTGTGGGGAAGAAGGACGGATCTCTGCGACTGTGTATTGATTACCGAGGGCTGAACAACATCACGGTGAAGAAAACCTATCCTTTATCGTTGATGTCTTCAGCTTTCAAACGGTTGCAGGGAGAGTCCGTCTTCACAAAATTGGATTTACGTAACGCTTATCCTTTGGTCCGCATAAGGAAGGGGGATGAATGGAAGACCGCGTTTAATACCCCTAGGGGGCACTTTGAATATTTGGTCATGCCTTTCGGGCTTTCAAACTCCCCAGCGGTCTTCCAAGCACTCGTCAATTATGTGCTGAGAGATATGGTCGATCAGTTCATATACGTCGACCTGGATGACATATTGATTTTTTCTTCATCTCTCCAGGATCATGTTCAGCATTTTAGACGAGTGCTTCAGAGGTTGTTAGCGAATGGGCTTATTGCTAAGGCGGAGAAATGCGTTTTTCATGCACAGTCTGTTCCTTTCCTAGGACACATCATCTCATCTGAGGGAGTGCGTATGGATCCTGACAAGGTTAAGGCTGTGATAGATTGGCCAAGCCCAGATTCCCGTAAGGCCCTACAGCGGTTTCTGGAATTCACCAATTTCTATCGTGATTTATTCACAATTACAGCCAACTAGCCGCACCTCTGACAGCCTTGACCTCTCCCCGAACTACGTTCAGGAGGTCCGTTACAGCCGAAGCTGTATTCGCCAACCTGAAAAGCTGCTTCGTTTCGGCTCCCATCCTCGTAGCCCCTGACCCATCACGTCAGTTTGTGGTAGAGGTTGACTCATCAGAGGTGGGGGTAGGCGCAGTTCTTTCCCAACGTTCTTCCACAGATGACAAGATGCACCCTTGCGCATTTATTTCCCATCGTTTATCTCCTGCCGAATGTAATTATGACATTGGTAACAGAGAGTTGTTGGCCGTCAAATTAGCGCTGGAGGAGTGGCGTCACTGGTTGAAAGGGTCATGTACCTTTCATTGTTTGGACCGATCACAAGAACTTAGAATCAAGAATCAAGACTGTCGTTTTGACTGTCATAAACCAGTTCTCGAAGGCGGCTCATTTAATTCCCTTACCCAAATTACCCCCAGCTAAGGAGAAAGCGGTTACTATCATTGATCACGTCTTTCGGTTACATGGTCTCCCGACAGACGTGGTGTCTGACAGGGGTCCCCAGTTTGTGTCCAAATTTTGGCGAGTTTTGTAAACTTCTGGGGGCGACAGTTAGTTTATCTTTGGGGTTTCACCCGCAGAGCAATGGTCAAACCGAGAGAGCCAACCAAGATTTGGAGAGAGTTTTGCGATGTTTGGTCTCCAGCAATCCTTCCTCCTGGAGTCAACAACTGTCAATGGTTGAGTACGCACATAAAACGTTACCAGTATCATCCACGGGCCTTTCTCCGTTTGAATGTAGCGTAGGTAACCAGCCACCAGTTTTTCCCAGTTTGGAATCCGAAGTCGCGGTCCCCTCCGCTCACTCCCTTATCCAGAGGTGCCGTTACACCTGAAGCAGAACCTGTGAGACTCTTCTCCAGGTTGGGACGCGCACCAAGGCTAATTCCGATCGACACCGGTCTACGCCTCCGATATACGTTGTTGGTCAAAAAGTGTGGCTTTCTACCAGGAACATTCCTCTCCGATCCGTATCTAAAAAACTTGTTTTTGTGTGCTCGCAACCCGAATCAGCAAGGCACGGCTTGGGACTGGTAAGCCAAGACAATATCATCCACTATACACTGGGCTAACCTCTGCTTGGAGACAGCCTTTCCCTTCTGCTGGCCTCCGTAACAGATGAAGAGTTGCTCTGAGGTCCGAAAGCTTTGAGTCCGGGTAAATGTAAGGGCGAAGATAGCGGACCGGACACAACAAAGCTAGGGCTGGGTCTGCCTCCTCCGAAGGCAGCGCTTGCAGGCTCACTACCTGATCCCGAAAGGGAGTGGTAGGAACCTTGGGCACGTATCCGGGCCGTGGTCTCAGGACAACGTGAGAGTTACCAGGCACGAATTCTAGGCACGATTCGTCGACCGAAAGTGCATGCAGGTCCCCTACCCTCTTAATGGAGGCCAATGCGGTCAGGAGCACTGTCTTCATTGACAGAATTTTCAGCTCAATTGACTCCAAAGGCTTGAAGGGAGGGCTCTGAAGTGCTCTGAGCACCTGAGCCAAGCGCAAATAGAGGGTATCGAGTTTGGGCGAGGAGGATTAGTCTCCTCGCATTTCTGAGGAACCTGACAACTAGGTCATGCCTTCCCACGGACTTACCTTCAACTGTGTCGTGATACGCTGCTATTGTGGCGACGTACACTTTGAGGGTGGACGGAGACAGCCTTCGCTCCAACCCATCTTGCAGGAAGGAAAGCACAATGCTAATCGGACACCTTTGGGGGTCTTCCCGGTGGGAAGAGCACCACTCAACGAACAGGTTCCATTTCAGAGCAAAGAGGCGCCTCGTAGAGGTGGCTCTAGCTGAAGAGATGGTATCTACGACTGCTTGTGGTAGTCGTAGAGATGGTATCTACGACTGCTTGTGGTAGTCCATTTAGAACCTCCGCGTCCCGTCCAGGGACCAGACACGAATATTCCAGAGGTCTGGACGCAGGTGCCATAGAGTGCCCCGTCCCTGAGAAAGAAGATCCTTCCTTAGGGGAATGAGCCAAGGAAGGGCTGTCCCGAGGAGCGTTAGTTCTGCGAACCAGGTCTGGTTGGGCCAATAGGGCGCAACTAGCAAGACCTGCTCCTTGTCTTTTCACAATGTCTGTGCAAGAAGGCTCACTGGGGGAAACGCATATTTGCGTAGGTCCCGGGGCCAGCTATGCGCCAGTGCATCTGTGCCGACGGTACCCCCGGTCAGGGAATAATACCACTGGCAATGGGTCGAGTCCGGAGAGGCAAACAGGTCTACCTGTGCGGCTCCGAAGAGGTCCCATATCCGCTGGACCGCCTGGGGGTGGAGTCACCACTCTCCCGGAGGTGCTGGCTGCATAGAGAGCTCGTCAGCTGTCCGGTTGAGCACACCTGGGACATGAATTGCCTGAAGCGACCTCAGCTGCTTCTGACTCCACAGGAGCAGGTGGCGGGTGAGTTTGAACATGCGACGGGAGCATAGACCACCCTGACGGTTGATGTATGCAACGGCCACAGTGTTGTCCGTACGAACCAGTACATGTTTGCCACGTAGCAGCCCCTTGAGGTGGCCCAATGCCAAATATACTGCCAGCAACTCGAGGAAATTGATATGCCAATGCAATTGGGATCCCGTTCACAGACCCGCAGCTGCATACCCGTTGTACATGGCCCCCCAGCCCGTGGCAGAGGCATCCGTGAACAGCATAGCATGCCTGGACACTTGTTCTAAGGGCAACCCGGCCCTTATGTAGTGAAATGTAGTGTAGGTCCACGGGCTGAAAGTTTGGCAGTACGGAGTCACTGGGACCCGGTACTGACCGCTCTGCCACGCCCACCTCGGGACTCGACCATGGAGCCAGTGTTGAAGCAGCCTCATATAAAGCAATCCGAGCGGCGTTACCGCAGCTGCAGATGCCATATGCCCCAGGAGCCTCTGAAAGAGTTTCAGTGGGACCGCTGTCCTGCCTTTGAATGTATTCAAGCAGTTCAACACTGACTGGACTCGCTCCTCCATGAGGCGTGCAGTCCGGCTGACTGAATCCAGTTCCATTCCGAGGTAAGAGATTCCCTGCGTGGGACAGAGCTTGCTCTTCTCTCGGTTGACCCGAAGGCCCAACAGGCTGAGGTGACTGAGCACCATGTCCCTGTGTTCGCACAACTGCTCCCGAGACTGGGCGAAAATGAGCCAGTCAGAATCAGGCGTTGTTCTTCTTCTGTTGAGGCGGTGCTTCACCACACGATTATGTTAAGCTGTGGCATATTCTGTATATTGTGAGGCATATTCATATTCGTTTGCTGGGTCTGGTGTAAATAAAAGCTTTTCTTTGACTGACAAGGAAGTTTTCAGCTCTGAAACGTACAGGATAATCTTATATTACTATGAACTTTTATATATCAAAAGCTCAAGGGAAAGTTTATTTCCCAATCCATGATCCCCCTAAAAACGTATCACATATAGGTTATGTTAACACCAAAAGTTTTCATGTACTAAATGGAAAGCAAATAAAAATTGTCTCATCCCCCTTTATTTGTGATCCGAAAAATTAACTGATCTGTTACTCAATATCGGTAATGTGATTCAAACCGAGTTTTGTGATCCGTTACACCACTAACTGAGACACACCTTAAAGTCTTGTATATCAAAAACCAATGAACATCATCATTATTACTCAGGGAAAAATGTGTGACACGTGTCCCAAACCTTGACTTCACAATTCAAGCTCTCAGTTTAGATCTACTTCATTACATACATAACTAGTGTCCTAATGTACGTATGTCTCTGTGGTGTTACTGTTTATTTGATACTCAACAGATGTTACAATATACAATGACACTGAATTATTTTAATCTAAGGCAGATTTAACTATTTGTAACCAAGATACAAAACCACTTTAACTTTTGACCTTAAACCTCATAATCTATTTGTGACAACTAGCCCCTTTCTCCCCATTACACATTTGAATCTAAAGATCGATCAGTAAACGATGCTCTTACCTGTTTCTCCAACCCTAATACCAGTGACAAATGAACAGAATGAAACCAGCAGTGGGCTTAATGTGGTCAACAGCTTCTATTCAACAAAAGGAAATGACACCTCAACTAGTGCTCATATAGCAGAATCACAGTTTAAACAAGGCAACATCAGAGATGACATTAGACTAAAGTAATACAAATTAAACTGGTGAAAATGAAATCTGGGGTCAAGAAAATAATTGCTTGTGCATTTGATAAACCACAATTTAGAGATCTTCTAAGATTTGTATTCTCACAGTGGCCTTGTGTCTCATCTCTAATGTCTCTTCAGTCAACACGTGAGATCATGTGACATCCCACCATTTTCATACAATCTGACACTTGTCTCTACGGTGACCCCTGCTGGTCACAACAGTGTAAATGCAACAAAAACCCAGGCCAAACATGCATAAAATACCTTTTACAAATATATTGCAAATGTTTTATTGAAAGCAGGGGTGTACCTAAGGGGGGGGGGGGGGGGAGTTAGGATGATTCTAAGGACCCATGAACTTTTGGGGGCCCCAGAGGTCGGTTTTATTAGTAGTAACAGTACTAATGAAATATAAATTGTAAATGTATTATCTACCAGAGTAACAAATAAAACAAAATGATGTCTTATTTCTGCATTTCTGGCAAAAAAATATTTTTCCCCCATTTACTGAATGGTACCATCCCGTTATGCGTAGCCACAATCACTGAGTGAGATCAGATGGTAAACTGCAAAATTAGAGATCTCCGGTCATCAAAACTGAGGCTATAGCGACAGCTATTCTATGGGTTACGTTTTTCACCACTGAAAATAAAAAGAATGTCATTTTGTTTTTTTTGTAAATTTTACTCATTTTTACTCATATCACAGCTGCTGAGCGTGAATTCCAGTGCAACACTTCAGTTAACAGTCACAAAGTGCAAGATGAGATGTGTAAATTAGTTAACTAAACAGCTGTGTTACTATATGTGGCATTCCCCAGTAGTGGGGAACTTGAAAAGAGATCAATTTAATAAACCCGACTACGCCACCCTGGTGGAGGACCAGGGAAATACTCCTAATAAGGACACAGGGAAGTTTTACCACCGAAGGCAAAGAAATGTCCAGAGAGACGTGAGTATCAATACAAAAAGAATTTGATTTTATTATACAATATTAAAATGTGCCGTTCTGGGGACATGCCCAAAAACACAATTCTCCAGGACCAGGGGTTACAGGAACGAGGCAGGCCGGCTGCTATTCAGGATGGTTATGCAAACCCACCTCAACCTTACACCGCATTGGCACCACACGCACACCTTCAAGCAGTTGTGTCAGTACAAACACACACAGCACACTGTGAAACACGCCACTGAATAGACGCAGCTAGCCTTCCCCGTTCCCCACTTCAAGTCCACACTGGCTCCTGGAGAAAGAGGAAATGTTAGCAAGAAGCACAACAGAATTTACACAAATAACACTAACTAATAAGGGAAAACCAAAACAAAATAATTACAGACACGGTGCACCAGGATGGCACCAGCAAGACAATGAATAAAATTTAAAACAATGGTACAATTCAATAACAAACTGTATAATACACTGCAAAGAATCGTAGTGGATAATCTGGAACTAAAAGAATCAAAACCAAAAATCAACAAACAGAAAAGACATATCCAAAAAAAAAAGAGAAATAAAATAACTAATTAACAAAAATCAAACAGTATTGGATAGACCCGCGAACACAAGCTCGTACATGGACAGCCACGGCCGGCCTTAATCAGCAACGCTGTCCAAATCGGCACTGATCCACAGGAACAAAGTATGAAGATAACCGCAAACAAAACAGCAGCGGCGTTACGGATAGCGGCTAGAAAGGGGAATTTAACGTTGATTTCTGATCCTCATTCTACAATTGGCAAACAAATCAGAGTGTTAGACTAGATTCACCCAACTGCAATGTGAGAAAGGGAAGACATACTTACAATCAGGTTAGATAAAACACCTAACGCAACATTGCATGGTTACTCATTACCAGCACAATGCATCAGTCCATCGACCAGCCTTTACACACTTGCCATTGTCGCTATGCTGAAAGCAATACAAAATAAATACCACACAAGTGATCAGAAGATTGAAGATGAGCAAAACATACCTGAGCGAACTCCGCCATCACTCGCCACAGTGTGGACAGTGCAGCCACCAGCACTGCTCTAAACCATAAAAAAAGTGCATATTGTCACATAGCACAGCCTTAAGCAGTTCACATTACACCATCTGCAGCCCAACATACCTGTATACCAATGGGACCAGAAAAGGAAATGCCACGGGGAAGCTGAGAACCCGGAATCAACAGGGCCGTACAAGACCCGCCAAAATAAGGGTCCTTAAATACTATGGCTGCTTAAGTCTCATTGGTTTACCCACCATACTTAAGCAAGCCAATAGCAATTAACTTATCCTGCCACATATAGAAGTTAAACGAGTGACAGAAACAATCAGTTTGCAAAGCCTGTATCAAGCAAAGCTCAGCTTTGAGAAGGGGAATATGCAGGTCAGGAAGAAGGAGATGGTGATGGAGATGAGAAGCAGCTATTGTGATATTTAACACGGATAGGCCTACTACCGGTCAAAGGTTTGAGAACGGTAAGATTGTAAAACGTTTTGTAAGAAGTATCTTCTGCTCACCAAGGCTACATTTATTTGATCAAAAATACAGCAAAAACGATATTATTGAGTTATATTTTTATATATATATATATATTTTTTCTATTTGAATACATTTAAAAAATATATTTTATTCCTGTGTTCAAAGCTGATTTTATCCTCATTGCTCCCGTCTCAAGACATACTCCTTCAGAAATCATTCTAATATGAGGATTTGATGATCAACAAACATTTATGATTATTATCCGTGTTGAAAACAGTTTTCTCAGGATCATTTAATGAATAGAATGTTCAAAATAACAGCATTTATCTAAAATATAAAGCTTTTGCAACATTATAAAGTTATTTCTCAAAAAAAAAAAAAAACTTTCTATTCATCAAATAATTCTAAAAAAATGTTTTATACAACTGCTTTCAACATTGATAATAATCATTTATGCTTCTTGAGCAGTGAATCCTCAAATGAGAATGATTAGTGAAGGATCATGTGACTGAAGACTGGACCCTTACGAAACAAAAATATATTGCAATATATTCACATATATGGGATTTAATATTTATATTTTCCAATATATTGCAATATATTGAAAGCGGCAATCATTTGTATATTTTGCAATATATTGCTTGAATATATAATATATTTTATAATACCATCAATATATTATTCCATATATTAAAATATATTTCAAGAAAATATATTGGTAAATATATTTTCCTTTCGTAAGGGGAGTAATGATGATAAATGCAGCTTTGAGCACAGGAATAAATAACACTTTACTATATATTCACATAGAGAAGTTATTTTACATTTGAATAATGATGCGCAATATTACAGCTTTTGATTGTATTTTAATAACATAAATGCAGCATTGGTGAGCAAAAAAAATGTCTTTATTTTATTTTTTTAAATCATAACGTTCTCAAACTTTTGTTTGAGTATATCAACCTGGTCTCACAGAATTCCATAAAATGAACACGGACCCTTAACTCAAAAATCTGTGGTAGCTTCAAGGAATCGCCGAAAATTCTGTGATGGGTTCACGGAAGTGATGCCCATATAAGTCAATGACAGGCAGCATCCGTGGTCCACACACGGATTCCGAACACACATTTAATTATTTTCATTTGTAAAAGTAGACATGATTTTATGAATATTTATAGCTTACTTTTATATTTTGGAGCAACTTACTGCACTCCTACCATAAACCTACCCACTCTCAACAATATAAAACACGTAACAGGCAAATAAATGTACAGTCAAAGTTATTTTTTGCAAAAACGGACCAGAAACAGTATAGAAGTATTAACTCATGTTGCATTCCAAGTCTTCTGAAGTAATACGATATCTTCAAGTAGTTGATCTTAATGTTTTAATCGTTGAAATGAGGATTGTACTCCACACACGCACATGTTCATGATTCAAATGATACAAACAATTCATCAGCATGACGCGATCGGTCACGAGACACGAGAGCCAATGGCATTTTACAATCAAAGCTGACATAATGACGCAATTGGTTATGTGACACACGACAGCCAATGCTGTCAAAGCTGATGTGACGTTTCTTCCGGCGGCAATATTTGAAATGTATTAATATTCGGTGGATGGACTCGACGTTACTGATCGCTTTTGGGGATTTTCTTCACAGAAATCAATCGTTTGGCCTCGGAACACTTGGAATATTTGTAGTTTCTGAATAAATTGTGCCTGCAGTATCTGTGTATCTGCCTGTTATATCCTGTTTTTTTATAATACACAAATGGGTAGGTTTAGGGAAGGGATTGAGTTACGTGTTCAAAACGTGTATGAATAAAAAGAAAAAGAAATGTAAATAAATTATGCTGACTGAATCAAACTGATGAATATAAGGTGTTGGAACAGGGAATCCATGTGTGGACCACAGATGCTGCCTGTCATTGACTTACATAGGCATCACTTGCGTGAACCCATCACTGAATTTTCGGCGATTCCGTGAACCTACCACGGATTTTTTAGTTAAGGGTCCGTGATCATTTCACGGAAATCTGTGAGATCAGGTTGGTATATATAATTAAATGCTGACAACGAGTTTGGATCGCTATAGGTTGGCCTGTATGTTTGGGTACTATAGGGGGCCCAAGATCATATTCTTTCATAGGGCCCAAAATTGCTATTTTGCCTATTGCTAAATTGCCCCTGATTGAAAGTACAATGTTTTATATGCAATTAACTCATCTTCTGATAAAATTATATGTTAATTGTCTATATGCTATTTTATCAATTGTGAGGACTTGTTTCGTTTGTTCTATGGATGTATTTATGTGTTTGTTCCTAATCTATGTATTTATTCACTAACATAAATAATCTCTTCACTACAAAATAGTGTATTATATAGCAGGTATAGGATGAAACTATAATTTCTGGAACACCTTACATTTTGACCACATCCCGGGTATTCTGGGAGCTCATCTTGAGATTAACTAGTAAACTGCTTGAATATAGTTCCTGGTTCTGTGGTTTCAGATTAACCATCTACTGGTGCATGCATAAATAACACCCTTCTACAATCATTCTCCTCAGACTCAGGTGGAGGAACAGATAAGTTATTCATGATGCTGTCAATGGGAAAAATGTTTTTATGTCTTGAAAATTCACAATTATTCTATTTTCAAATAGGAAAGAGAAAACAACATAGTCCTATAGTGCATACCATGCCTTAGTTCCAGCTATGAAGATGCCTTCTTTATCAAGATAACTCAACATCCAACTTAAAAATGTGCAGGGACAATTAGCATAGATATCATGTTAGCTAAAATTCCATAGTAATGTAGAATGTAGAAATTCTCCCACAAAGGGAAACTCCCACTGCTAACCCGCAGGGTCAGACAGTGAAAAAAAAAAAATCAGCCCAGTCCTTGTGCATGTTCCTGAGCACCTGGACTTAAAGGATGGCGACCTGACCTGTAGCTCTGTGAACAAGATCTGCCAGGCACTGGACGGGTGCTTTGGGTCACCATGCCAGATGGAGGCGCTCTGAGGACACAGTTGCATTGCAACAGACCCCACTGAACCTTTTGGCCACCGCGCCATCGAGGGCAGAGAAGACAGAGGAAGTAACGGAGTGTCTGCGAAAAGTCAAGGGAGACTTCCATGAGCTGGTACCTTCCTAATGCAGCTCCAAGAAGGAAGGAACTGGAGGCAGGTGCTGATGGCTGTCCTCCCCCGGGAACTAACTGCCCTGCCTTGAACATTTGGGGCACAGTGGCGGATGCCAGTCGAGCCTCATGCTGCCCAGGAAAGCAATTCTGTCAGCTCTGGATCAGACCCAGGCAATGCTGCTACTCCAGAAGGAGGCAACACAGCTGAATCCTTATCTTCAGAGGACTCAAGCCCCAAATAAAAGCTCCACAGCTGTTTTTATATTTGAATATAAAGGGTGCAGCCCAAGTGTAACTCCTCCTGTTCGAAAATGGCCACTCCAAGACTCGAACCTGAGTCCGCCGGCATGAGAGCAGGACACTCTAAAAAGGAGGCTAAGGAGCTGGAGCTGTGGAGGGGGAGGAGCTGTGGAGAGGGATGAGCTGTGATGGGAAGGAGCTGTGGAGGGGGCGGTGCTGTGATGAGGAGGAGCTGTGATGGGGGATGAGCTCTGGAGGAGGAGCTGTGATGGGAGGAGCTGTGGTGGGGAGGAGCTGTGATGGGGAATATCTGTGGAGGGGGAGGAGCAGTGATGGGGAATGATCTGTGATGGGGAGGAGCTGTGATGGGGAATGATCTGTGATGGGGAGGAGCTGTGGAGGAGGAGCTGTGATGGGGGGTGAGCTGTGATGGGGAGGAGCTGTGGAGGGAGGGCTGTAGCACTGCAGAGATCATTGGGGAGTGACCTATGAGTTGTGCTTGTTCAAATTTTCAGGCTAAGTCAACGTTTTCTAAATACTCCCTACTATAGACAAAAGAGAACTGGAGCGCTGCTGGAATCCCTTTCACCCTCTGGTGCTCTTGGAAGGGTTAAATGTTGAAAACAAATTTGGAAAAAATCCAAGTCCAGGCACTCAATAGGATGCAAAAAGTAAAAAAGCCTTTAATGGTAGGGCTAAAACATTAAAACACCAACGCGTATCGGCCCATAGGCCTTCATCAGGGTGTTGGTAACAAACAGACAGGATCAAGCACTACTTAAAGTTGCATTGGTTTCAGGTGTGCTACTCTGGCACTTGCAACACAACTTTTTGCCACTAGAGGCAATAGTTCGGATACTGGCTAATGTCAAAAGTTAAACCATACAAATACAAGGAAAAATAAGAGATCTCCAAGTGGTAAAAATAGGAATGACACCAATACAAACATCTTGTGTACTCTATTCTCCCTACTATAGCTTTAAGTGAACCACAACATTACCACTTTATAATTCATGAAAACCAAGGAGTGGATTAGTTGCAAGATAGAATGAGATTTATCATTCTATTAGACATATGGCAATAAACTAGACTGACATTTGCAAGCAGCCATATCACCCTTTAGCTCAAGACTGGTTTCCCAATGAAGCTAAGCAGGGCTGAGTCTGGTCAGTACCTGGATGAGAGACCAACTGGGAAAACTACTACTAAGCTTCCACTGGTAGAGGTGTTAGTGAGGCCAGCAGGGGGCGCACACCCTGTGGTCTGTATGGGTCCTAACACCCCAGTATAGTGATGGGGACACTATACTGTCAAAGAGTACCGTCCTTCAGATGAGACGTTAAACTGAGATCCTGACTCTCGGTGGTCATTAAAAATCCCAGGATGTTCTTAGATAAAGAGTAGGGGTGTAACCCTGGCATCCTGGCCAAATTTGCCCATTGGCCCCTGTCCATCATGGCCTCCTAATAATCCCCCTATCCTGATTGGCTTCATCACTCTGTCTCCTCTCCACCATAAGCTTGTGTGTGGTGGGCGTTCTGGTTCAATATGGCTGCCGTCGCATCATCCAGGTGGATGCTGCACATTGGTGGTGGTTGAGGAGATTCCCCCCTTCTACAACCCCAAATCAGAAAAAGTTGGGACAGTATGGAATGTGCAAATAAAATAAAAAAGAAGTGATTTCTAAAATTACTTTGACTTGTATTTCATTGCAGACAATATGAATACAAAATATTTCATGTTTTGTCTGGTCAACTTCATGTCATTTGTAAATATGCATCCTTTCCTGTCATACAGACCTGCAACACATTTCAAAAAAAGTTGGGACAGTAAAGCATTTACCACTTTGTAATGTTGCCATTCCTTTTTACAACACTTAAAAGTCGTTTAGGGACTAAAGACACCAAGTGATGAAGTGTTTCAGGTGTAATTTTGTCCCATTCTTCCTGCAAACAAGTCTTAAGGTGGGCAACAGTACGGGGTCTTCGTTGTCGCATTTTGCACTTCAAAATGCACCACACATTCTCTATTGGAGACAGGTCGGGACTACAGGCAGGCCAGTCAAGTACCCGTACCCTCTTCCTCCGCAGCCAGGACTTTGTAATGTGTGCAGAATGTGGTTTTGCATTGTCTTGTTGAAATATGCATGGTCGTCCCTGGAAAAGATATCTTCTTGAAGGCAGCATATTATGCTACAAAATCTCTATGTAATTTTCAGCATTAATGGTGCCTTCACAGAAGTGCAAGTTACCTTTGCAAAGGGCACTGACACAACCCCATACCATGACAGACCCTGGCTTTTGGACTTGTTGCTGGTAACAGTCTGGATGATCCTTTTCTTCTTTGGTCTGGAGCACACGGCGTCCATTCCTCCCAAAAAATACCTGAAATACTGATTCATCTGACCACAGTACACATTTCCACTGTGTGATGGTCCATCCCAGATGCCTCCGAGCCCAGAGAAGTCGACAGCGCTTCTGGACACTGTTAACATAAGGCTTCCTTTTGGCACAGTACAGTTTTAACTGGCATTTGTGGATGTAACTACGTATTGTGGTACTTGACAAAGGTTTGCCAAAGTAGTCCTGAGCCCATGTGGTGATATCGCTTATAGATGAATGACGATTCTTGATGCAGTGCCGCCTGAGGGATCGGAGATCACGGTTGTTCAGCTTAGGCTTGCGGCCTTGTCCTTTACGCACTGAAATTCCTCCAGATTCCTTGAATCTTGTAATTATGTTATGCACTGTTGAATGTGAAATATCCAAATCTCTTCCTATCTTTCTTTGAGGAACATTGTTTTTAAACATTTCAATAATTTTCTCACGTATTTGTTGGCAAACTGGCGATCCTCGGCCCATCTTTGCTCCTAAAGGATTAGATCTTTCTTGGATGCTGCTTTTGTACCAAATCTGCTTTTGTTCCAAACCTGTTTCAAATCACATCATTATTTAACCCTTTTACCTCATTACTAGCCCTAAATTGCTCCTGTCCCAACTTTTTTTGAAATGTGTTGCAGGTCTGAATGACAGGAAAGGATGCATATTTACAAATGACATGAAGTTGACCAGACAAAACATGAAATATTTTGTGTTCATATTGTCTGCAATGAAATACAAGTCAAAGTACATTTAGAAATCACTACTTTCTTTTTTTATTTGCGTTTTCCAAACTGTCCCAACTTTTTCTGATTTTGGATTGTACATGTAAAGCGCTTTGAGTGTCTAGAAAAGCTCTATATAAATATAACAAATTATTATAATTAATTATATGAAACCTTACATTACCTTACATATGTGAATGTACTCAGTTACTAACGTAACATCGGTTTACTGCACAGTGTGATACTGTGATACTGCACAACCATAATAGTGGTGAGGCTTAAGACCCTGACATACTCCACAAGTATTAATGTCGTTCCACACCCGTAAGACCTCCATATGTGACATCAGTGGGTTAATTAGAATCTCTTGAAGCATCGAAAATACATTTTGGTCCAAAAATAACAAAAACTACGACTTTATTCAGCATTGTCTTCTCTTCTGGGTTTGTTTTCAATCCTCAAATAAAGATTCAAATGGTTATGAATCAGCGTATCGATTCATGATTTGAATCACCAATGTCACGTGATCCAAATCATGGATCAATACGCTTAAAATATCTTACACTGTGTCTGAAGATGAACGGAGGTCTTACGGGTGAGGAATGACATTAGGGTGAGGAGTTAATGACATAAATTTCCTTTTTGGGTGAACTAACCCTTTAAGGTCACTCCTGGTTTACCAATCAATTTGTCTTTATCAGTGATAAATCTGAAATAGTACTCATGTGAATCCTTCAGTGTCACATGTCTCAGTCTCTTTCTTGATCTGATGTTCAGTACGGTATGTATAAGTGCCTCTCATTATCACTGTGCCTCTCATTATCACTGTGCCTCTCATTATCACTGAGTCCTTTAGTGCACAGATGTGTGAAGGACTGTAAACACCAGAAACAGAATCACCAGCTGATGTCAGTGAGACAGTGACAGTTACACAGTTAACAGTGAAAAAAAAACCTCTATATTATATAAATAGAAATGTATTTTATTCTAAAATGTATAATGCCCATGGTTCACTCGTATCACTATGAATGGGCGTGGCCTTTGAATTGGGACACAGCTTTAACCTGAAATGCTATTCAAGCGTAAAAATACAACATTCAAAGGATAGGTTTCAGTTGACAGTATGTCAGTGTTATTGTAACAAACTTGGCTTGCAACTTTAGTAAACCAGTAGTCACTTAAAAGTTCAGGGAACTCTCAAGGCATGAATGAATAAGGGGAAAACTTTATCAATTATTGAAAGGAGACAGAGATAGCAATTAGCAGGTAACCCAACAAAGTATATTTATAACACTATTGTCAAATCAGAAAAATCAACACTTATCCGAGGGACCATGATCATTTAATCCATGCGTGAGAAGCATTGTCCATATGTGTGAGTCCTTAGTCCTTGAGCCCCAAAAATGAATCAAGATGTTTAGGAATAATGGTAATAATCCACCAAAAGTGTTTTTTTTTTGTTTATTTGTTTTTGCCAGCCCCAGAATGTCTCTACACCAAGCATAAAAGTCCCACATACAAAAGACAGAGAACTTCCATTTGAATCATACCTATACATTTTTTTTACAGTATTTCATTCTCCTTCACCTTTGTATAATAAAGTATGGGAACACCTAATATAGCAGTGTCACATTATTCAAATGTGACTTTGGCCACTCGTACCTTTTCCATGACTTAAACCAGTCTAAACGAGCAGGGGAATAAAACCACTGATTCACGCAACATAAGCTTAATACGTCAAAAACATAAGCTTGTTGGATAAACTTGCAAACTACTTTAATCACTATATTAACTATTTCCCGGCCAAAAGCGGAATTTTCCAGGTTTCCATGTTTTCACTGTCAGACACTAGGGGGTGCTGTTACGCATCTTCTGAATAAATACTGAATCTCCTGATCAAAACACACTGTTGTTTAAAAGAAGAGGGTCAGCTTTATTGCATGCTCAGATATTCATAAATACTAAATATTATATGGGCTATAACATTTTTCAAAAATCTTGGCGGTGGCTGGCAACAAAAAATAAAAAAATAAAAGCACTGGCAGGGAAAGATTTAATAGTTCTATTATGTTTTTTTTTGTTTGTTTTTTTTTTTTTAATGCAGGGCATATCATTTTCTTTTTTTACCCAAAAAAGTATCATGTAAGTTGCTCTATATTAAGGACTTATTTATTGAAATGTTCTTCAGAAAAACAGTAAGATTGCGAGATCCAAGTAATTTTCTGTAGTATTATGATCATTATATTAATGATATTTTCTCTAGCAATCTCTTATTGTAATGCTCTTTAATATTTATGCTTCTATGCTGATGTTCTGAATGTCAGAAAAGTGTAAAACTGAACAACTACAGCTTTGTTTGTCTGCCTTTTATTGGAAACAATACTGGTACTGTACATCATATAAATGTTTTTTTTTCTCCAAAATTTACTACGTTTATACAGTGAGCGAGTACATCATGAATCCATCTTCCAAAATGTGCTTTTGTTTAAGTTACATTGTGCACCTATTAAAAAAGTCTAAATGAAATAAACTTTATAAATGATATAAAGAAAAAAACACTTCACTGATTACACAATGTTACATCAATTCATTAACCTTTTTCATCTTTGTTAATTCATCTACAAAATGATCTTCACACGACGTCATTAACTGTCAATCATCCAGGGCCCCCCGCCCACAAAGAGATCCATAAAGGCTGCCATACATTTAATGTGTTTCCAAAACACTATGGCCTCTTCTTGTTAGCCTGATTAAAAGAAAAAAAAAGAAAGTTAAATCAGTTATGAAATATGTCAATAAAAATCATCAAGAACACACATGAGGAAAAGACAGATAGGTGAGTTTTTCTCTCTATCTAGTGAGTATTCTTACGTGCTGGAAGATTTTCATACACAGATGAGTCCAGTTCAGGTTTATTACCATCAGAGCCGAGTTGAGCAGCCTAGGGACAATAACAAATAAAAATAAATAGGAGTGTGTTATTTATATTCCCATATACTGACATTGAGGAGTGTTTAATTTCTTCTAAATATGTAGGAAATCCTCAGTTAAAACACTTACTAGGGGTGTAACGATATATTGTGATATAGAAAATGTGATGATGTGTATCATTGATGGAAACAATATGATTTGCGATATAGAGTTGTTTTATTCAAAGCTCAACTTGCTATAGTAGGCCTATTTATAAGGTATAAAACAACCAAATACAAATTTACAAATTTGCCACAAATGTAAACTCTGTCATCATGTACTCACCATCATATTGCTTTTCGTTTAGCTTCCAAACACAAATGAAGATATTGAGGGATTTATGTCCCTTCATTTAAAGTCCATTATTCCTCTCAAACGGAAAATACTGCGTAAGTAAAGTTCATTTAAAGCTTAACTTTCAGTAATTATAGACAGTGTAACTATAAAGTAAGTATAACTACATGCGTGATGCGCGGAAACCACATGAGTGAGTAAATGCAGAATTAAAATTTTTGGATGTGCTCCACATTTACAGTTTGAGAGCGGTCATTTTGACACGCTTTCTTGCGATCAGAACTGTGACGGAGTACATTGATCATCTGAAGCGCACGCGGTGCAGGAGTCTAAGCGAAAACATCATTTAAAGCAGCACTCCTTGGTGAAAGTGCAAACATTATTTAAATCACCAGATCACGTTTAGTTTTAGTAGTATGATTGTTCAAAGCATTTTAGATGGTTTATTCTTATACTGTATGTATAGAGCATTAATAGTGGGGCAGGCAGGGCGAGATGAGCTTCAGGAATGAATGATTCCTTCATTGAAAGCGTGAGTAATGAGTGAGGGGGAATTTTTATTTTATTTTACATGTGATTATTACATTGAACGACTATATATAATGTTGAATATAATGTACTATATAATGCAATGGCGGGATATTTGTAAGTCATAATAATAATAATAATAATAATAATAATAATAAAAGAGTAAAAAAAAAAAAAAAAAAAAAAACGTCATGTTGGCTAACTCTTACCGTTAAATTCTCATACACAGATTCATTCAATTCAACATCACAAGCTTGGCGTCTGTCATGATGAGGAACCATCTTTGCCATTTAAGAAAAACAGAATAGAGAGAAAATTAATAATGTCTGTAAACAACTCACTAAATACAGTCACAACTATATTCAGCCTATTTAATCTTTTAGATACCAGTTCATTTACCTGATCAGTAAACTACTGAAAACAACATTACTTTTCTCACCTGAGTCTCCCGTGTGTTATTTCTCTTTTTCATCCACATGCTTCCCCTTTAAAGACAATGATTTGACACAATTACAACCAATCAGAATGTATTTGATGTTTCATACACAGTTACAGTCTTGTTCAAAATAATAGCAGTACAATGTGACTAACCAGAATAATCAAGGTTTTTAGTATATTTTTTATTGCTACGTGGCAAACAAGTTACCAGTAGGTTCAGTAGATTGTCAGAAAACAAACAAGACCCAGCATTCATGATATGCACGCTCTTAAGGCTGTGCAATTGGGCAATTAGTTGAAAGGGGTGTGTTCAAAAAAATAGCAGTGTCTACCTTTGACTGTACAAACTCAAAACTATTTTGTACAAACATTTTTTTTTTTTTTTTCTGGGATTTAGCAATCCTGTGAATCACTAAACTAATATTTAGTTGTATGACCACAGTTTTTTAAAACTGCTTGACATCTGTGTGGCATGGAGTCAACCAACTTGTGGCACTCCATGATTTTTTAACAACATTCCACAATTCATTCACATTTCTTGGTTTTGCTTCAGAAACAGCGTTTTTGATATCACCCCACAAGTTCTCAATTGGATTAAGGTCTGGAGATTGGGCTGGCCACTCCATAACATTAATTTTGTTGGTTTGGAACCAAGACTTTGCCCGTTTACTAGTGTGATTTGGGTCATTGTCTTGTTGAAACAACAGTTTCAAGGGCATGTCCTCTTCAGCATAGGGCAACATGACCTCTTCAAGTATTTTAACATATGCAAACTGATCCATGATCCCTGGTATGCGATAAATAGGCCCAACACCATAGTAGGAGAAACATGCCCATATCATGATGCTTGCACCTCCATGCTTCACTGTCTTCACTGTGTACTGTGGCTTGAATTCAGAGTTTGGGGGTCGTCTCACAAACTGCCTGTGGCCCTTGGACCCAAAAAGAACAATTTTACTCTCATCAGTCCACAAAATGTTCCTCCATTTCTCTTTAGGCCAGTTGATGTGTTCTTTGGCAAATTGTAACCTCTTCTGCACATGCCTTTTTTTTAACAGAGGGACTTTGCGGGGGATTCTTGAAAATAGATTAGCTTCACACAGACGTCTTCTAACGGTCACAGTACTTACAGGTAACTCCAGACTGTCTTTGATCATCCTGGAGGTGATCATTGGCTGAGCCTTTGCCATTCTGGTTATTCTTCTATCCATTTTGATGGTTGTCTTCCGTTTTCTTCCACGTCTCTCTGGTTTTGCTCTCCATTTTAAGGCATTGGAGATAATTTTAGCTGAACAGCCTATCATTTTTTACACCTCTTTATAGGTTTTCCCCTCTCTAATCAACTTTTTAATCAGAGTACGCTGTTCTTCTGAACAATGTCTTGAACGACCCATTTTCCTCAGCTTTCAAATGCATGTTCAACAAGTGTTGGCTTCATCCTTAAATAGGGGCCACCTGATTCACACCTGTTTCTTCACAAAATTGATGACCTCAGTGATTGAATGCCACACTGCTATTTTTTTTTAACACACCCCTTTCAACTAATTCAACTAATTGCCCAATTGCACAGCCTTAAGAGCGTGCATATCATGAATGCTGGGTCTCATTTGTTTTCTGAGAATCTACTGAACCTACTGGTAACTTGTTTGCCACGTAGCAATAAAAAATATACTAAAAACCTTGATTATTCTGGTTACATTGTACTGCTATTATTTTGAACAAGACTGTATGATTTCGAACCAATGAGATTTCCTCTCAAGGGAACTCGCGCTGCGCCGATTGGCACTGTGGGAACGCTCTGCATGATTCTGGCGTTAAGCATGCGTGAAATCAGACCAATGGTGAGATGAGACGTCAGAGGCAGGTAATGCCATGAGCCAGGAGCTTTAAAGCCAGTCAAACAGACCAGCGCTAGCTTCTGTGCCTTTAGCAAGCGCTCTGTGGATGTTTTTGACTTAGATTGTGGATTACCCTCAAACATGGATCCAGCGGAAGAGATCAAGGTATCTGTAGTATTGAGGATTACACCTCTCAGTTTTGTGCTCTGGCCAATCGAGTAAATTGGAAGGATACTGTTTTAAAGGACTTTTATGCTCATAAATTAAATTAACCCATGAACTCATTCATGCCACAAGGTCAAAATGACCTGACTTTAGAACAATTTATAGATCATGCTGTATTATTGTCTTGTTCCTCCTACACAGTTGGTGAAGTAGAGGAAGATTCTACCCCCGAGCCTGTGTCCTCGGACAAGATGGCTGCTCAGCCTGTGTCTTTGGAAAAGATGTCTCCTGTCCCGAGTCCAGAGATGAATCCGTCCCCTGTCCCGAGTCCAGAGAGGACTCCGTCTTCTGTCCCGAGTCCAGAGAGGACTTTGTCTCCTGTCCTGAGTCCAGAGAGGAATCCGTCTCCTGTCCAGAGTCCAGAGAGGACTCCATCTTCTGTCCAGAGTCCAAAGAGGACTCCGTCTTCTGTCCAGAGTCCAGAGAGGACTCTGTCTTCTGTCCCGAGTCCAGAGAGGACTCCGTCCACTGTCCCGATTCTAGAGAGGACTCTGTCTCCTGTCCCGAGTCCAGAGATGAATCCATCCCCTGTCCCGAGTCCAGAGAGGACACCGTCTCCTGTCCCGAGTCCAGAGAGTACTCCGTTTCCTGTCCCGAGTCCAGAGAGGACTCCATCCCCTGCCCCGAGTCCAGAGAGGACTCAGTTTCCTGTCCCGAGTCCAGAGAGTACTCCGTTTCCTGTCCCGAGTCCAGAGAGGACTCCATCCCCTGCCCCGAGTCCAGAGAGGACACCGTCTCCTGTCCCGAGTCCAGAGAGTACTCCGTTTCCTGTCCCGAGTCCAGAGAGGACTCCATCCCCTGCCCCGAGTCCAGAGAGGACTCCATCCCCTGCCCCGAGTCCAGAGAGGACACCGTCTCCTGTTCCGAGTCCAGAGAGTACTCCGTTTCCTGTCCAGAGTCCAGAGAGGACTCCATCCCCTGCCCCGAGTCCAGAGAGGACTCCATCCCCTGCCCCGAGTCCAGAGAGGACACCGTCTCCTGTTCCGAGTCCAGAGAGTACTCCGTTTCCTGTCCAGAGTCCAGAGAGGACTCCATCCCCTGCCCCGAGTCCAGAGAGGACACCGTCTCCTGTCCCGAGTCCAGAGAGGACTCTGTTTCCTGTCCCGAGTCCAGAGAGGACTCCATCCCCTGTCCTGAGTCCTGAGAGGACTCCGTCTCCTGTCCCGAATACTTGAATACTTTTGCACGCAAAAACAAACAAAAATAACTTTATTCAATTATTTTGTTCTAGCCTGTGAAGGTTACCTACACAGTTTACGCAACAGTGTAGCAGAGCATTTTCTACGGCAGCCGATGCTGTTCATGTGAGCACCACGAAGCATGTGTGTTATGAAGACAGAGCTGGCCAATGTAAACTGTGTAGGAGACTGGAACAGGCTACAGCAAAATTGTTGAATACAGTTGCAATTGTTTTTTGTTTTTTCGCTCAAAAAGTTGCTTTGTAACATTATTTGTAATCACATGGACTATTTTAACAATGTCTTCACTACCTTTCTGGGCATTGAAAGTAATTTATTTGCTATCTATAGGGGGGTCAGAAAGCTCTCTAACTCTGCATTCTCTAATGGCGACGATAAATCTACCTCAACAAAAAGCTGATAACGGTAGGCCTATAATCAACATAATATCTTAAATGGAAAACGTAATATTTTTCGTGTAGAGATTAATGACAATGAAAAAAATAAGAATTAATAGGCTATATTGCTTTTTAACACATTGTGTTTAAAGCCAGTATTTGATGTTCACAGATTACTGATTTGTACTGTGTTCGGACCTAAGACAGTTATTGGGCCTATGTAATCTTATTGATAGTATTATTATAATTATGGCTTAAACAACAACTGTATAAGAATGATGCATCTTTTTTATAACAGGCTTTGAAAATTTGTGAATATATTAGTGTGGCAATCAGGCGATGGACTGTGAGAGCGGGCCAGTGGCGAGTGATCATGAGCACCAGCTGCGTGCCACACCGGTCTAGTCTCACGGCAGAGTGACGGGAACATAAAAGGAGAAGCGAGGGCAGTGTAAGACGAGAGAGGACCAGGCCTGGACTATACGTTGAGTTTTGTTTGTGCTTAGTTATGTGTGTGCAGGCAGTCGTCCGTGAGGGGCTGCCCGCGTTTTACTTTCGTTTTGTGTATTTATTTGATTAAAAGTTGTTGAATGTTCACCGGTTCCCACCTCCTTGCTTCCCAAATTTATGAACTTTTTTACAATTACCTTGAAATTTAATTTTGATGTGGTATGAAGTTTATTAGTAGCCTAATTTTCAAAAACATTTTCATTGGGTTCTCAATCCTCATACGCTCGTCAGTGATGTCACACGTGTGGTGATGTGGTTATTTCATTATGATATTATAGGGAATTACATTTGTTGTAGGTCCTGATATTAATTTAATAATAATACTAGCCCTCAAATAACAATAATAATTAAATTGATTAAATGGCAAAATGAGCCGATTATCGTCTTGATAATATCGTCGCCATCGATACACGATACTATCGTCTATCGGCACAACCCTACTGCCAGTTCTTAAATACGCACTTTAATGATGAGCTTGCTTACTCAACCATTGATATGCTTTTTTTAGATTAAGTTATTATAGACAACTAATCTATTAGCACAAATTCACAACCTTCAAAGTCACTCATTCAACTATATAGTGCTATAGACACATATCCTACCAAATCAGCATCATGATGATCACTGCAGCTCCACAAACCACTCCAATGGATATGTATAATATCACCAGACGTCCTAAAACCAAGATAAACAAATAAAACATCAGAAAAAATTAGTTGCTTCACTGTAATAAGTAGTAATATAAATATATGAGCTGTTCTACCTTTAACAGTCACAGTTACAGCATCTGATCTCTGAGATCCATGTTGATTGTGAGCCTGACAGTAGAAGCGTCCACTCTGTAGTGCACTGAAACTCTGTCCAGATCCAACAGCTGAGGCTTCATTCTCCTTAAACCAGCTGAAGTTCAGAGCAGGAGGGTTTGAATCACTGCTGCAGCTCAGAGTCACTGAATCTCCCTCCACTATTACACCAGATCCACTCATCAACACTGAGACGCTCCTGGGAGGGTCTAAAAACAATCACCAAATTATTTCACTTAATTTATTTTTAAAATTACTAATATGAACTGAAATGTTCAAAACAGAGAATTAGCATCTAGTTTTATAATAAAACTCACACATGACGTTTAGAGTCACAGCATCAGAGTATTTCTCTCCATGTTCATTGATGGACTTGCACTTGTATTCTCCACTGTCGTCAGAGCTGATCTTTGAGATGCTGTAGATTCTTCCAGACCCTACAATCGTTCCTCCTTTAAACCAGCTGAAGTTCTGAGCAGGAGGGTTTGAATCACTGCTGCAGCTCAGAGTCACTGAATCTCCCTCCACTATTACACCAGATGGACTGATGGACACTGAGACGCTCCTGGGTGGGTCTAAAAAGGACAAATAAACCTTAAATCATCTTATTCAAACACAATCTCTTTTTTTTATATAAAGAAAAAATTAATCTGTACTCACACATGACATTGAGATGAACACCAGGCGATGTGTGAGTGTGTCCGTGTACAGCACAGCTATATCTGCCTGCATCCTCTCTTCTGACTGACTGCAGCAGGAGTTCATTGTTTCCGTCTCTTCTCTCAGTTAATGGCTGTGAGTTTCTGGACCAGATGAATGTTGCTCTGTCAGTCAGAGTGCAGCTGCTTTTACATGTCAGACGGACTGAATCTCCCTCTGTCACTCTCTCAGGAGACTCCACCTGAAGATCTGAACACAACACACACATTATATCTAGTGCTGCTGTCATACACTGATTATTATTCAACATAATGCACAGAAGAAGAGATAAACCTCATCAAACTCACCTGTGACAGTAAGAGTCACTCCTGGAATACCAATCCATTTATCTTCATCAGTGATGAATCTGAAATAGTACTTGTGTGAATCCTTCAGTGTCACATGACTCAGTCTGACGGTGCAGTTCTGCTGTTTATCTCCCAGATACTGAAGCCTCTGACTGTATTCAGGGTCCTCAGACAGATCTGGAAACTCGTCATTATATTTTACCAGTTTGTTTGTCCAGAACACTTTCATGATCTGATGTCCAGTAGGGTATGTATTAGAGCATCTCATTATCACTGTTGAGTCCTTTAGTGCACATATGTGTGAAGGACTGTAACTCACACCCCAACCAGCACTAGAAACCCCTGAAACACAGAATTCATCAAACTTTAAATGTTTTTGTGGCGAGTGGGCTCGGTCTAGCAAGGTCTGTGATGGGAGAGAGAACTGGAGAATGAGCTGTAAGTGGGTCAAGTGCAAATAATAAACACGTCTCTCATTGCAGTAATTGGCATGGGGAGACATAATAAAGCCACCAGGAACTGAGGGCCAGGGAGAGATACATACACATAGTAAGATATTTTGCTAAATATAAAGATCCTGCCAGAAGAATTGTGTGATAACTTTATGACGTTGTAAACTCCACCTGTTTGGCCCAACGTAGGAATCCAAAAGCTGGTCGAAGGAACAATGCGTGTTCGTCTTTTCAGGCGCTTCTATAAAGGACAATATGTAATTTATTAAAGTGTGAAGATCCAATTTTAAATCTGACTCCATGTTTTAATTTAATCTGACTCTAATTGTATGTAGTTTCCTTGAGTTTGTTACGTTTATAAATTACGGCTGATCGTATGATTAGTTGTGATTTAATTTAGATCTTTGATCTCTCTGAGTATCTCTACTTCTCACTATCTTCGTTCATCAAGGGACCCGATATCTCTTAGAGATATGTTTCGCGAATTACATTCTCAAACACAGACGGGCCAGTTCTGATATTAGTCAGAGGATTGTAGAGTGAATATTTTACCTTTAAGTGGTTGGGCCTGCTTACTCATCTTAAAGCGTATGGGGAATAATAATCACAGGAACTGCAACTTACTAATACAGTAATAGTTAGAAATCAGAATATCCCTAATGCTGTGCGCTATGCTCCAGTCATTGAGTCCTACGGTTTGATCTATCCCGAGACAACGCCTGCGGAAATACCAGACTCCGATTGATCCATACTAAAAGAAGCGGCCTTAGAATAATACAAGATTAATCAAAGTTAATGTTTATTTAGCCAGGCAAAATCATCAAAATATAGTCAAATTAAAAGACAATTATACACAACTGATCAGCGTACAATATTACTCAAGTATGAAATAGTATAAACATAGTTTCAAAGAGTCATCATTTTACCTGGCTTATAGAAACACACGGGAACAGTGTGGGAAGATCTGGATACAGATGCTTCCCTGAGCGGTTTGCTCCTTTCCCTTAAATACTCCCCCAGATCAAAGAACACTAAACATTTAGCACCCAAATATTTATGCAGATCTTGGTTCTTTCCTCAGACCCAAATGGTCCCACCTGTCCTTGAGGCCTGACAGCAAATGTTTTTTAAAAGATCTTTATGAGCATCTCCTACACCAGAGGAACAAACCCGGTTGTCCTTCTTTTACGACCTGTTTTACTAGAGCTGGAATGTCACCAGTTCCACTGATGTGAGAATGAAACCTGTTTACCAATCACACCAAAAGTATTTATATTGACCATACAGAAACAGCTTGTGGCAGTATCTGTGATATTTGCATGTGACCCAGAGGGTGAGAGGGTCATATCTCGGCAGGGGTGAGGAAATAGGATTGGGCCAGGTGCAGTCTTGTTTTCTCTTGTATTTAGAGAGTGAAGTTTTATTGTCTTTATTACAGCTTTAATCCCTTGAGTTTGTTCTCAGGTGAAATCCATTCTTACAATGTCTTTATCATCTCAGTGAGCTATTATGAGCTTTTACGTGTCCTAGTTTATTGCGTGAGTAAATAAAACACACAAACGCCTGTAGACTCTCAATACAGCCTTGCATTTATTCCATAACTCACAATGCCCCCTTGTGGGTGGAAACAGTATCTAGGGTTCAAACTATGTAAAACATTGTTATGTGATTTCACTACATAATTATCCCACATTACACATGTCCAATAAGTTTAATTTGGCTTTTACTGATGTTTCAGTGTGGATGAGAAACTTTTGGAAACGTTAGTGTGGACGGAGAGAAAACATTTAAAATCTATCCAGATTAATGTAGACGTAGCCTGGGACTCTAATGACACAAACACAGAGAGGAACTGCTAATTAAACCGATGAGTTTGCAAAGAGAGTTTGATTATTGCTTTATGTTTTGTGTGATGTGAACACAGTTTGTTTAATGACTTAAAGATAAATAAAAGAGCACTTATGAGTCCCAGAAAGCCGACCCGTGTCTTGCTCCCCAGATAACAATTTCTGGTTCTCAGAACATTCCCAGAACAGACAACCTAACGTTTTCTATTAGTTAGCTAGGAAAGTTTTATTTACGTAAATAGAACGTTCCCTGTTGGATGGAGAACGTTCCCCTAACCTCTTAACTCTGATATAATTTACGCTGCTGTACGTTAGTAATCGCCCAGCAATTCCCGTATCCCATATGGTATAAGCGGCATATGAAGACCAATATATGGATGCTTACAATCAGTAGCCTATTAAAAACCATGTATTGTTTTGAACTTATTTAATCAATAGAAATAATACAAGCACATAAACCTTCATATGGATGACTAAATAAGATTGAATTTATGCATTATGTAAAATTTCGTAACTTCTATCACTGACACTGTACCACAACCAGGTCTTACGTTTAAGTGCAAAATAACAATGACATCAACACAATATGGGGTTTTAAAATAATTATTACTGTAACTGGGATAACACTGCATTCTTTTCTTACCACTGAATTAATGGGACATACCCTTCTCTCTTTTGGTCAATAAACAATAACTTCTTGGTTAACATCATGTTGTCTTCAATTAATGAGTCAAATCTCTCTGAAATCATGATTTACAGTCATATATTTATTAATTATAACTAGGGCCGGGACTCGATTAAAAAAAAAATCTAATTAATTAGTGGCTTTGTAATTAATTAATCGAAATTAATCGCATTTTAATTGCATATAAATATTTGACCTGGAACAATGAGAAGTAATTTTTCACATGGATTTTTAGTATTCCATTGAATAATTACTCAATACATAAGCTTAATCAACAAAATATTGTTTATTTATTTCAGTCCAGCAGACCAGTGCATGTTTGCCAGTTTAGCAAAAGCATATTTGTGATATTTGAGGCTCGATGTGCCGCGGTGATACGCAAATTCCTTGTTATATAGCTTGCACACACCCATGCTCTTGACGACACTTCCATCCTTTCGTTTTTTTAAACAAAATTTCCCATCCACGGGGCCAAGCAAAGTGGTCTCATCAGCTTCTTCGTTCATGTGTTGTTGTCGTGACTCGTGAGGTGAGCGCTAGTTGGTGTTCCAGTATAATCGGTCCGTCGAAACTCATTCATTGAAAAACGTTCCGCGGTGCAAAAATAAGTGTGGTTAAAATTATGTTAGTTATTTTTTTGCGTAATTAATTAACGCGTTAAAGTCCCGTAGTTAATTAATCTTAATTAACGCGTTAAAGTCCCGGCCCTAATTATAACATATTCAATAAAGATCGGTAAACTATAATGCAATTCAGTTGGCAAAAACAAAATGACTTTAAATTATGCGAGTGCGGGTCTTTCTGTGGAAGTCAGAAGAAAGCACGTGCTGGAGAAGCGAGTGCAGACCAGAAGTGTGCAGTAACAAAATATACAAATAACCCCAAAATAACCTGCAGAGAACGTTTTTTTGTTCCCCGCAAAAATAACTAAACAGGAACCATGTGGGAATATTAGGGGAATTTTATGTGTTTACTGGGTCATCTCGCATTGAACATTTTTACAGTTGTTTTATTAGTTACTGACTATTGAAAACATATTTTTACAGCAACTCATTACGGGAAATACAGGTCCTTTTTAGAAAATTAGCATATCATGATAAAGTTCATTATTTTCCATAATATAATGATAAAAATTAAACTTTCATATATTTTAGATTCATTGCACACCAACTGAAATATTTCAGGTCTTTTATTGTTTTAATACTGATGATTTTGGCATACAGCTCACGAAAACCCCAAAATCTAAAAAAAATAGCATATTTCATCCGACCAATAAAAGAAAAGTGTTTTTAATACAAAAAAGTCAACCTTCAAATAATTATGTTCAGTTCTGCACTCAATACTTGGTCGGGAATGACTGCTTCAATGCGGCGTGGCATGGAGGCGATCAGCCTGTGGCTCTGCTGAGGTGTTCTGGAGGCCCAGGATGCTTCGATAGCGGCCTTAAGCTCATTCAGACTGTTGGGTCTTGCGTCTCTCAACTTTCTCTTCACAATATCCCACAGATTCTCTATGAGGTTCAGGTCAGGAGAGTTGGCAGGCCAATTGAGCACAGTAATACCATGGTCAGTAAACCATTTACCAGTGGTTTTGGCACTGTGAGCAGGTGCCAGGTCGTGCTGAAAAACCAAATCTTCATCTTCATAAAGCTTTTCAGCAGATGGAAGCATGAAGTGCTCCAAAATCTCCTGATAGCTAGCATTGACCCTGCCCTTGATAAAACACAATGGACCAACACCAGCAGCTGACATGGCACCGCAGACCGTCACTGACTGTGGGTACTTGACACTGGACTTCAGGCATTTTGGCATTTCCTTCTCCCCAGTCTTCCTCCAGACTCTGGCACCTTGATTTCCGAATGACATGCAAAATTTGCTTTCATCCGAAAAAAGTACTATGGACCACTGAGCAACAGTCCAGTGCTGCTTCTCTGAAGCCCAAAAGTGGCTTGACCTGGGGAATGCGGCACCTGTAGCCCATTCCCTGCACATGCCTGTGCACTGTAGCTCTGGATGTTTCTAATCCAGACTCAGTCAACTGCTTCCACAGGTCCCCCAAAGTCTGGTCCAGTCACCTCTTCTCGTTGTACAGCGTTTTTTGCCACACTTTTTTTTCTTCCCACAGACTTCCCACTGAGGTACCTTGATACAGCACTCTGGGAACAGCCTATTCGTTCAGAAATGTCTTTCTGTGTCTCACCCTCTCGCTTGAGGGTGTCAGTGATGGCCTTCTGGACAGCAGTCAGGTCGGCAGTCTTACCCATGATTGCGGTTTTGAGTAATGAACCAGGCTGGGAGTTTTTAAAAGCCTCAGGAATCTTTTGCAGGTGTTTAGAGTTAATTAGTTGATTCAGATGATTCGGTTAATAGCTCATTTAGAGAACCTTTTCATGATATGCTAATTTTTTTAGACTTTTTTTGAGATTTTTGAGAAAATTTGGGGTGTTCGTGAGCTGTATGCCAAAATCATCAGTATTAAAACAATAAAAGACCTAAAATATTTCAGTTGGTGTGCAATGAATCTAAAATATATGAAAGTTTAATTTTTATCATTACATTATAGAAAATAATTAACTTAATCACAATATGCTATTTTTTTTAGAAGGACCTGTATAAGCTCATCTTTTCAGACTCTATTGAGTGATAAATGATCTCAGTGTAAATTACTTCATTAACTTTGATGGCTTCATTAACTTTGATGGAGGATGTTGCAGAAATAAACACAGAAACACTAACTCACATCCTCATTCAGACTATAAACCCCTGAAAAGTTCACACTAGTCAAATTAGCATGTGCTTAAATGCTCTTCCTGAGCATTTCTGACTCGCATTGACTCACCGTGAATCATGAGCAGAACGATCAGAGGAAGAGGAGGAGCCATTCTGATCACTATTCGTCACTATCAACACCTACAACAAATGTACAGTGGATTATTTTTCAGTTTTAATGTTGGATGAAACATAATAAACACTACTTTATTTATTCAAGAAAATAACAGCAATAGTCATGTTTTCACTGCATGAGTTTGTAACTGTCCAACATCTTTGCTCATCCCCTTATGATTGACAGCACATTATAGACAGTAAAACGGTGCCAGAATGATGGATTTTATTTTCACGCTGAAAAAATAGTATATAGTAAAACAGTAAAACAGTAAATACTTTGAGGCTAGTTGTCACTCTCTGGTGAATATTGGGTGGCACGCACATGAGCTGTGTGTCAGCCTGGCCTGCAGCACCACCCGAATGGATATTGCGCACGATATTACAGGGCTATCGTCTGCAGCTTGCTATGAGCCCCCCACGTTTCAGTAGCGTTCTCTTTTCTGACACAGAGGAAAGCATGGCCCACGTCCTGAAGGAGAAAATCTCCTCTCTTCTAAACAAAGGTTCGATTCAGGTGGTACTCCACAATCTGATAAACCAGGGTTTCCATTCGTGTTATTTCCTGGTCCCAAAGAAGGATGGTTCCCTCCAACTTATTCTGGACCTCAGGGTATTGAACAAACATTTGAGGAAATACATATTCAGAATGTTAACCCGTGGTTTGCTCGCCCATGTCAAAACGGAACGACTGGTTCACAACGGTCGTTCTGAAAGGTGCTTTTTTCCACATAAGCATTTATCCACCACACTTGAAGTTTCTTCGTTTCGCCTATCTAGGCATTTGTTATGAATTCATGGTGCTTCCATTTGGGCAAAAATGAAGCCCCTAAACTTTCTGTTTGCGTTTGGAAGCAGGCTTCACTCCCCTGAGAATGTCTGGTCTACGGATCCTTACATACATAGACGAATGGCTCATCATAGCCGATTAGAGGGAAAAGGTGTTGCAGGACACCTCCCATGTGCTTGCGCACATCCCATATCTGGGCTTCGAGGTGAATGTGAAAAACGTCTCAGGTTACGTATGTAACCCTAGTTCCCTGAGGGAACGAGACGCTGCGTCGAAACGCTATGAGAACGCCTCTGCGTTAATGCGTCGTGAAGCGCCTGTAGAACCATTCCATCGGAAAAAAGATCGATCGTCGGCGTGATGACGTCATCGACCGGAAGCTATAAAACGTCCGTGAAAACAAACAGGAACTAACTTCTGATAAAGCCTGAAGTAAGTGATCACGGACACGCCGGGAGTATGGCAAAGCGACGCAGCGTCTCGTTCCCTCAGGGAACTAGGGTTACATACGTAACCTGAGACGTTCCCTTTCGGGGAACTCGAGCTGCGTCGAAACGCTGTGAGAACGCTTATACCCACATCGCCATAGGACCAAGTGTCTCGTATGTGTGAAGCCGAAGCGCACACGGTTACGAGAGTACCTGTGCCCCTACTGTAGATGCCAGGTCTAGTTCATAGAACCTGACGAAGGTAGAAGGAGACGACCATCCGGCCGCGTTGCAAATATCGTGGAGGGAAGCCCCCGACAAGAGTGCTTTAGAAGCAGCCATACCCCTGGTTGAGTGCGCCCGGACAGCCAGAGGAGATGGCTGCCCGGTAGCTTCATAAGCAAGTGAGATGGCCTCGACCACCCACTTGCTCATCCTCTGCTTGGATACTGGAGCCCCCTTCTTAGGGGGTCCAAAGCAAACAAACAATTGTTCTGATTTTCTCCACAGGGCAGCTCTGTGGACATAAGTATCCAGTGCCCTCACAGGGCACAGCAGATTTAACCTTTCCTGGTCTGACGTCATAAATGGAGGAGGACAGAAGGCTTGTAGAGTGATGGGGCCCCGTGGGCTCGTAGGAACCTTGGGGACATAACCCGGCCTGGGATGCAGAAATGCTTTCACCATCCCTGGCGCAAACTCTAGACATGAGGGCCCTACTGACAGGGACTGAATATCTCCTATCCTTTTAAGAGATGAAATGGCCAAAAGGAAGATAGTTTTTAAGGTGAGGAACTTATCCGAAACCTCCTCCAGAGGTTCGAACGGAGGTCCGGACAAGCCCCTCAAAACAATGGCCAAGTCCCATGCTGGGACCCTCGAGTGCATAACTGGCCTCAACCTTAATGTGCCACGAAGGAAGCGTGTAATTAGAGGGTGTCTTCCCAAAGACACTCCACTGCAAGGGACGTGGAAGGCACCCAAGGCCGCCACGTACACCTTAAGTGTGGAGGGGGTCAACCCTGCAGAGAACCTCTCCTGCAGGAACTCCAGCACTGTACCAACCGGGCAGTTAACTGGATCCCACTGGCGTTCTCTGCACCAAGCTGAGAAAAGTCTCCATTTCAAAGCGTACAGCTTCCTTGTGGACGGAGCTCTGGAGTGTAGGATGGTCTCCACGACCTCGGTCGAGAGACCTTCCTCTATGAGCCTAGCCCCCTCAGAGGCCAGGCCCACAGTTTCCACATCTCCGGGCGTGGGTGCAGGAATCTCCCGCCCGCCTGAGAGAGTAGATCCCTCCTGATCGGAATCTCCATTGGAGAGCCTACCAGGAGAGATATTAGGTCCGAAAACCATACTCGGGTCGGCCAGTTCGGAGCCACTAGAAGTACCTGGGCCCCGTCCCGGCGTACCCTCTCCAGAACTCCTGGAAGCAAGACAATCGGGGGGAAGGCGTACAGAGGCAGCCTCGGCCACTCCTGTACCATGGCATCCAGCCCCAGCGGGGCCGGATGGGTCAGAGAAAACCACTGCGGGCAGTGAGAATTCTCCGCCGAAGCGAACAGGTCTATCTCTGCCTTCCCATAAACCTTCCAAAGGAGCTCCACCACCTCTGGGTGGAGTCTCCAGTCCCCGGGCCTCGGCCCCTGCTTTGACAGGCTGTCTGCTTCCTGATTCAGGGCCCCCGGGATATATACTGCCCTGATTGACAGCAATTTCCCTTGGGCCCACAGGAGGATCCGATGTGCCAATTTGTCCAACGGACGAGACCTCAGACCCCCCTGGTGATTTATATAGGCCACCACGGACGTGTTGTCTGTTCTGACTAGTACATGGTGGCCCCTGAGGTCGGGCAGGAACTGTTTCAATGCAAGAAACACTGCGAGCATCTCTAGCCGATTTATGTGCCAGTGCCGCTGATGTTCCTGCCATAGACCCTGGGATGAGCGACCACTCATGGTCGCCCCCCAGCCCGTGAGAGAGGCGTCTGTCGTTAGCGTTACGCGACGAACATGAGCCCCCAACACGGGACCCTGAGATAAAAACCCCGGGTTTTTCCACATGACCAGAGCACGTAGGCATCGCCGCGTGACTTTGATCGTGCGGAGCGGATTTCCCCTCGGGGAGAACCCTTTTGTTTTGAGCCACCACTGCAGTGGCCTCATGTACAGTAGGCCAAAAGGTATCACGTTGGACGCTGCTGCCATGAGACCTAACAGTTTCTGGAACCGTTTCACAGTGACGGCTCGGCCTAGCTTCTGTTCTTTGGCGGCTGCCAGGATCGATGCTATGCGTGTTGGCGATAATTGCGCCCGCATAATTACCGAATCCCAGTTCACACCTAGAAAAGTGGTTCTCTGAGCCGGAGAAAGCACACTCTTCTTGGCGTTCAGCCTCAACCCCAGCTTCGACATATGGGCGAGAACAGCATCTCGATGCTGAACCGCCATCTGCTCTGTATTCGCTAGAATCAGCCAGTCGTCGATATAGTTCAGTATGCGGATGCCCTGTAGACGCAGCGGCGCCAGAGCTGCATCCACACACTTGGTGAACGTGCGGGGTGACAGTGCTAGACCGAAGGGAAGTACACGATATTGGTATGCCTCTCCCCCGAAGGCAAACCTCAGGAACTTCCTGTGATGTGGAAGGATGGAGACATGAAAATACGCATCTTTGAGGTCTATGGTGACAAACCAATCCTCCGATCTGACCTGCGCTACAATCTGTCTGAGTGTAAGCATCTTGAATTTGAGCTTGGCCACCGAGCGATTCAATAGCCGCAGATCTAATATCGGGCGTAAGCCCCCATCCTTCTTCGGCACGATGAAGTAACGGCTGTAAAAGCCAGACTCCCTGCTGGGAGGGGAAACCCTCTCTATAGCCCCTTTTTGCAGGAGTGTCTCTACTTCCTGTGCCATTACCAGAGCCTGCTCCGGGCCCACCTCTGTAGGTAGGACACCGCAGAAAGGAGGTGGCCGACTCTTGAATTGAATGGCGTACCCCCTTTCTACTATCTGCAGGACCCAACGAGATATATTTGATAGACGTTTCCATTCGTCTAGAAAATCTACTAAGGGAACCAGCCTCTCGAGGCTGGCCTCTGGTGTATTTTGAGCAGCAAATACAGTGCCCTGAAGCGGCGGACCGGCAGGGAACGACTGACTTGACTGCTCGGGGACCCCCCGGAGGGGGTGCGGACCACCCTCGGGTGGCCCGCGGAGACCGACTGCGCCCCGGCATTGCGGCGGGGTTGGCAGCGCGGCCCCCCGAGGGTGCCGTAGGGAAGCGGGTACCGTTAGCAGGGGTAAACACCGCTTCCCTATGGGGGGAACCACCCTCAGCGTCCTGACGCTTCTGGCGTCAGGAACGCTTCGACGAGGCCTTCTTGGCGATCAGGACTGTCCGCAGATCAGCCCTGCCCCTCGAAGGCCTCGCCTGAGAGCGCCGCCCCTCGTCCCCGCGCTGAGGGGGAGCGGCGACGCTCTGCTTTTGTTGTGACCTGTGAGCGGAGCTCGTACTCGGCTTGGGCTGCCTGATGTCAGCGGCAGCCCCAGGGACCTGGACCCGGAGAGGGAGAAACTGCTTTAGCGCCGCAGCTTGTTTCTTTGACTCCTGGAACCTCTCGGTGACAGTATGTACTGCGTCACCGAAGAGGCCACCAGGAGACAGCGGCGCGTCGAGCAGGAAGCTTTTCTCCCTCTCCTTGATTTCAGTGGGGTTGAGCCATAAATGTCTCTCCGTAGCCACCAATGCTGCCATAGAGCGGCCAACACATCTGGCCGTCTCTTTGGTGGCCCGGAGAGTTAGATCAGCTGCTGTTCTTAGCTCATTTATGACATCACCCCCCACTTCATCACGTCCATCTAAGTCCCTGAGCAGGTCAGCCTGATAAGCCTGCATTATAGCCATGGTATGCAGGCATGCAGCAGCCTGACCTGCCGCCGAGTACGCTTTGCCCACCATTGCCGACGTTGTCTTTAATGGTCTGGTGGGCAAAGTCGGGGCCTTAAGGGACGATGCCGAGGAAGGCGAGAGATGGCTCACGAGCGTCTCTTCTACCTTTGGCATCGCCCCATAACCGTAGTGCTTCAGCCCCATGATGTTACTGTAGACCGAAGTCTGTGGGCTGAACACACGGTATGATGCCGGTCTCCTCCATGATGTTGCCACCTCGGTGTGCAAATCATGGAAGAATGGCAGGCCCCGCCGCTGAGGTTCTGAAGCGCGAGCGGGCAGGAATCTTTCATCTAACTTGCTAGATCTTTTTCTTCCTGCCTCAGATCTCTCTACGGGCCAGTCAATATTTAATCTGGCCACGGCTCGCGTTAGAACCTCAACGAGCTCCTCACTCGCAGGGGACTGAAGTGGCGAATCTTCAGTCGCGATGCTCTCAACGTCCACCTCCTCGGAGCTGGATAGTTGGAGCACCGGCGGCTCTCTCGGGGGGGAAGAAACCGCAATGCGTGCTTCCAAGCCCCGAGAAGAACCGCTGGATGGAGCAGGTGAGGGCAGAGATAAGGCAGCGCCCGTCTCAAACCCCTCTGCAACATCCAATTGTGAACCCCACGACTGCAGCCTCCGCTCTGCCTCGGCAGCAGCGGGACCAGAGCCGCGGGGAACACGAGCCGAGGCACCCTCCTCGAAGAGTGCCCGGCGGGAGCGCAGCGTTCTCAGTGGCATACGCTCACAGTGCTCGCAAGCAGCCCCCTCGAGGGCTGCCTGGGCATGCTGCGCTCCCAAGCAGGCAACACAAAGAGAGTGTGTATCCCCACTCGTGATGTAGCGTGGGCAGGGATGAACACACCTCTTAAAGTTACTGCTTTCACTCGCCATTTCTCTATCTATTTATTTTCTCTTTTTTGTAAATATAAGGAATATTTAACAAAGGGTGGAAAAACTCTTTCAATAGACAGACAAAAACACCAAATAGACAGACAGGTTCACACAGATCGCTTGCTGAAGGCTCAGAAGCTAGTTCCTGTTTGTTTTCACGGACGTTTTATAGCTTCCGGTCGATGACGTCATCACGCCGACGATCGATCTTTTTTCCGATGGAATGGTTCTACAGGCGCTTCACGACGCATTAACGCAGAGGCGTTCTCACAGCGTTTCGACGCAGCTCGAGTTCCCCGAAAGGGAAAGCAATTTTACACCCAGTCAGAGGGTGATCTTCCTGGGCACGGAGCTGAACTCTCATGGAGCTGAACTCTCTCTCAAGAGCGCATTCTCTCTCTGATGAACTGTCTGTCACAGTTCAGAGAGGGGGGAGAGGGTGCAATATCACACGTCTCAGGCTACAGGGTCTAATGGCTTTAGCTATCCAGTTTTTGCTACTAGGACTCCTGAGGATGAGGGCGTTCATGAAATAGGTTTTGTCACTACATTTCAGCCCGTTACATGATCTTTGCCACTCTGTAACAGTGATGCGCACCTGCACTGCCGCTCTACGTCACTGGAAGAGCGCAGACTTTTGCGCACAGGGTACCCCCTTGGGGACTGAAAGAATCCAAAATAATCAAAGATATTTTGATATTTTTCTTTGAACAAAGACATTTGTTTTACTGTCTTCCACCCCCCTCTCTCTTATCAGTGGGGCTGTTTGGGATTCCTAAAGACAAAGAGATGTTGAGGGCCTGTAGGCCAAATGGTCCCACACCTGTAGTACAGTGGGGGAAGTCTGGTCTGACTGGTCAGTTTGAATGTCTCAGGGTTTCAGTCACATGGTCAAGGGATGTATAAAAGAAGATTGCAACAGTTGCTCGGGGGTCTTTTTTCTGGGTCTTCTTCCTCTGAAGGTCTTTTCTTTTTCTCTGGCTGTCTCTTCTAGGGCCTTCTTTGGCTCTTCTCTTGACTCTCTCTTTCTATCTTTCTATCTCTATTTATCTCTCTCTATCTCTCAGGTAACATTCTATACATGCTGGGTACGATTAATGGTATAAGTTTTATCATCTCATTCATCTATTTTGTAACTATTTTAAGTGTAACCATAACCGGATTTTGTCATTAAATTCTTTCAATTATAAATGATTTGCTAACTAGTTTTGGTTTGGTATTGACTTTGAAGTGCTCCCTATTGCAATACAATATAGTCACATTAAAGCAACGCTCTCCCACATATTTTGCTATTGTAACTGCGCTTATTTCCGTCGTTGGTATAAGTTGCAGTGGGTGGTTATAGACAAGAAATGTACAGTTTTCTACCATCACGCTGATAACGTTTCTTTAGTCGTTCGGCAACCCTGCAGTCAGAACCACCGTAGGCGATCCACCCTTACAGATGGTGCCGAAACCCGGGATCCCTTGCAGTGAATTTTCTGAAATTCATCAGAATGAGGACATTTTTCCACAATTGATCTTGTGTTTGGATTAAAGCTGGCCTTCTGACTAAGGATTGGGTAAGTCTGTTTTCATTGTTTATGAATTGCATGAAACAGAACTTCATCCAAGAAGAAGGTTTTAAACAGCTTCAATAGTCCCATTACTGTACAATCCGAGAATATTCAGAATATCACCTCGGGATGGAAGGGAACATTTTTGATAAAAGTGAGATATTGTTTGCTATATGGAGTGAAAAAGTTGAGCCTACCTTGTCCAAACTTAAGAAAGAGGATATTGGAATCAACAGTTCAGATGATGAAATGCTTAGATGGTGGGACATAATTGGCAAACACAAAAAGAAATCAAAATATGGTGAAATAATTGAGGCTTTAAACTTCATAAGTTGTAAAAGGCTACATAATGTTGTGACACCATTTCTATTATCAAGTCTAGAGGCTAAATGTAAAGCAATTGATTCTAAAAATGCTGAAGCAGAAAAGTCTGAGGCAAAGATTCAATATCTTCAAGCACAGCTTGATAAATTACTAGCTGATCAGTTAGCCCTGACTGAGAAGTGTAAAAATCACAAGGAGACCATTGCAGATCTCAAGGCTAAGCTAATAGCTAAAAAGTCCATCTCCAAAACGCTTAACAGCGATGGGACTAAAACGCATGTTCGATCTAATGAATCTGAAACGTTTAGTTCAGAAAATGCATGTGCAACTCAAGGAAGTTTGCCTATTTCAGTTCTTAAGGTGATGCAGCACTGCAATAGCGCAGAGTCATGTACCAGTACGCTTCGTGTTCAAGCATTAGAGAGTCATAAAAATCCTCCAACTCCAGGAGAACATAGCAGACAAACCTATGGCAAAGAGAACAGGTTTTGCAGTTCCTGTCAGAAAATAGGCCATTCAGAGGTAAAATGCTGGTCACTGGGCCGAGGTCGACCTCCACCTTACTTTCAGAAAGATAGGAAATTCCTTTCTAAGGGCAAAGATCATCGCTCATTTGCAGGTAAAACTCTCAGTGAGTTAACCGCATTGTTCATGCAAGGGCTTCAACTATTAACCTCACTGGCTAGTGGGCTAGCAGCCTAAAAGCAGTGAGTTTAATAGTTAAACATCCAAATTGCAATGATCCTGTTTGTATTTTCAAATTTGTAATTGTATTAACGCATTGTGCGCATTGAAAACACATTATAGTTGTTTGTGTTAATAAATACACATAGACTGGTTAAGTTTATTCTTTAAAACACATGATTGCTTTACTGTAAGTGTTCTATGAAACACTTAGGATAAAGGTTGTAGATGCTATGCATTCTAGGCCACGTATCTTGTGAAAATTGGAATAACTTTAGTACTTGAATTGTAAAGCAATTTTAAGTTTCATGTGTTTCTATGTTGAATTTGTTTGTCTCCTAAGTGGAAAACTCTGCTATTTTTCATATAGCTGAAGTAAAACCATGTACAGGAGCATAGAATTGCCATTTTGGCTACAGTGTAATTTACAATTGCATTAACCATGAAAATGTTTTCATCACAGCAGGATTCAGTCACTCTGACGTTTGCACTTTATCATGCTCCTTAACACAAACAGTGGTGGGGGATATGTTGAGCCAACCACACCTCACTCACATTCTCAGCTGGCTGCCTGTTCAACAGGACCAAATTTACATCACAATTGTGAACCCTCCTCACCATGTTTGGGGCATGATTCACACATAGCCACAGCTAAATGCATTCACATAGATTTGATCTTCACACACAAAGTCAAATCTATATCTGCCTCATAAAAAATGATTTACATCTAGACTGTATTATAACTGTGAATTTCTTCCAGTTATTGTTTGTTTTGTTTTTCTTTGATTTACTAATTCAGTTCGTTTTTTTGTCTCACCAAGTTAAATATCAAAATTTACGTTAGTATTTCTCATTCTTACCTAAGTGCAAGCATTTATTTTATCATTGTATTGTAACAATGAATTGGATTTGAAACATTTCTGAAACTTATATGATTATGTGTATTTTGTCCATTTGACTTGCAACAATGTTTTTGATTTTGAACTTTTTTGATTATTTGAATTTTGTCCACTTGATTTGGAACAATGTTTTAGGACATCCATTCAACTGAATCTCTGTATTTGGTTACACTGAATACTTTGTTGATACTCTTCATGAAAAAAGGGTTTAAAACCAGCAATGATTGTTGTTTTGTTATAATGCAATTTATTTTTAATGTTTCCAGAAACAATGTAAGAGCTTGTGAGATCTTCTTTTATTCTCAACCTTGACCACTTTATTAAGTATATTGATTTAATGGCTTATTGCCAGAGACCATTTGAATCTGACCATATCAAACTTCTGACCAATGACAAATGCCATGTATGCTTTTGCTCTTTGTTGTGCTATATGTTCTTTTAATCACAGGATCCCTGCTGGACAAGTTCACATCCTGTGTCCTCAGGAAGAGGGACAAGCGTTTGCTCTAACCTTCAGTGACTGTTCTCTCGAGGTGTGAGGTATTCAATGGACGTTTTGCATATCAAAGAAGGATGCAACACCATTTGATGGAGCCTTCCCTTTGCAGGACTGCAATGAGAACAAAGACCGAACTGGCAAACTGCTTTTGGAACATTTCTGGACGACAAGTCTGAAGATGACATCTACACACAACTGGAAGAATGTCTTTGTGTTCTGTGTCACCTCTGGACACTTTATGAGCGTGGCCAAAGGTGCCATGGGAGGACTGAAAGAATCCAAAATAATCAAAGATATTTTGATATTTTTCTTTGAACAAAGACATTTGTTTTACTGTCTTCCACCCCCCTCTCTCTTATCAGTGGGGCTGTTTGGGATTCCTAAAGACAAAGAGATGTTGAGGGCCTGTAGGCCAAATGGTCCCACACCTGTAGTACAGTGGGGGAAGTCTGGTCTGACTGGTCAGTTTGAATGTCTCAGGGTTTCAGTCACATGGTCAAGGGATGTATAAAAGAAGATTGCAACAGTTGCTCGGGGGTCTTTTTTCTGGGTCTTCTTCCTCTGAAGGTCTTTTCTTTTTCTCTGGCTGTCTCTTCTAGGGCCTTCTTTGGCTCTTCTCTTGACTCTCTCTTTCTATCTTTCTATCTCTATTTATCTCTCTCTATCTCTCAGGTAACATTCTATACATGCTGGGTACGATTAATGGTATAAGTTTTATCATCTCATTCATCTATTTTGTAACTATTTTAAGTGTAACCATAACCGGATTTTGTCATTAAATTCTTTCAATTATAAATGATTTGCTAACTAGTTTTGGTTTGGTATTGACTTTGAAGTGCTCCCTATTGCAATACAATATAGTCACATTAAAGCAACGCTCTCCCACATATTTTGCTATTGTAACTGCGCTTATTTCCGTCGTTGGTATAAGTTGCAGTGGGTGGTTATAGACAAGAAATGTACAGTTTTCTACCATCACGCTGATAACGTTTCTTTAGTCGTTCGGCAACCCTGCAGTCAGAACCACCGTAGGCGATCCACCCTTACAGGACTGTTATGTTGCGTAAAGTTGTGACGACGGACGCGTCCCTGCCACCCACGAGGGCAGAACTGTGAAAGGTTGTGACCAAGCAAACTACATTCAGAACACATCAATTATTTGGGGCTACTGACCATTTGGAAGGCTCTGAATCATTTTCTGCCTCGTCTGCAGGGACATCATGTGATCATACGCTGCGACAATACCATGGCAGTGGCTCATATCAGTCATCAAAGCAGCGTGCGCTAGCAGAAGTGTCATGTCCTAGCTTACAAGCTTTTAGTATGGACTGAGGATTCTGACCAGAGTCGTGGATCTTCTATCGAGGGGGAACCTGCTCTTCGGAGATTGGTGCCTCCACCCTCAGATAGTAGACATGATATGGATGAGACTCAGACTGGCGTCCGTAGATCTGTTCGCCTCATGCAAAAACAGAAAACAGCCATTGTCCTATGTTCTTCTCACTAATGGACTTGGACGTGTCCCTTGAGGTGGACACACTGGCCCACCCGTGTCCCAGAGTGCTGCTGTATGCCTTTCCTCCCCTGTGCCTGATAATTCTCACACTGGCCAGGGTGAGAGAGGGGGGCCTTTCTCTCATCCTGATAGCACCTAGTTGGCCCAAAACCGTGGCTGGCAGAAATAATCCCTCTGTTATATGTCCAGCCGTGATTCCTCCCCCTCCGCACAGACCTATTGTCTTAAGCGACCGGGGAGATTTATCACCCACACCAGGACAGGGTACCTAAGCATGTTATGGCTTCCCCATGTGCGTGGTCATATCAGTGCTCAGTTGCTGATATCTTGTGTTTCCTCCAAGACCTTATGGATAAGGTCAGGCGCCCATCGCTCGTTGCCAGTCATTAGGAGAACGGAGAAGCACATCAGTCAGAGAAGGAGCTCGAATCGCAAGTAAGTCTTTCCGAAATACTCTGTATTTGCTGTATTGCTTGGTGTATTAATTACTAGAAGGAAGATACATTTCGATTTTGCACTTATTTCTTCTATTCATAACTTTATTCCAGGAACTATTTACAATTGCACTTTAACCAGGGCAGTTGGAAGCGTGCTGTACTCAATTGTCAGCCGTTATCAAATAATGATTGGTGGCTTTTAGCACAGGTAGTGAGTGATAGTTTGGTTTCGATTTGAGTCATTGGCAGCCTGTTGCGTTGATTAATCTTTGGGATAATTATAAACGCGTCCACACCTGTTCTCACTCAATAGTGATCAGTGTGTATTTAATAAGCGTGTCAGCGCTGTCGCGGTAGCGTCAGCGGGAGCGTTCAGCCCTTGTGTTCAGCCGCCTTGTGTAACGAACACCGAGAACGCACTTAAGTATTTATTTCTCTATCCTCTTTTTCCTTCTCTCCAATCTCACAATGTGCTTTCAACACATACCCGCTATCTCTAACCCACGCTCCACTATCAGACACAGACAGCAGCGCAACACTGCTAATCTGCGTCCAATTCCTTCCTCTACTAATATCCCTCCCTCCTTTTCTCTGGGTCTATGGAATTGTCAGTCAGCTGTAAACAAAGCTGACTTCATTCCAGCCTTTGCCACTCATTCCAATCTGAATATCTTGGCCTTGACTGAGACCTGGATCCGTCCAGAAGACTCAGCAACTCCTGCTGCTCTCTCTAATAATTTATCTTTCTCACACACCCCTCGCCACACTGGCAGAGGTGGAGGCACAGGTTTTCTTATCACAAACAATTGGAAATACTCAACCCACACCTCTCTCTGTAATAACAACTCATTTGAATACCATGCTATTACAGTTACAGCTCCTGCTAAAATCCATCTTGTAGTCATCTACCCCAGGTCAATTGGGCACCTTTGTTGAGGAACTAGATGTGCTGCTATCCTCATTCCATGAGAGTAAGTATCAATCTCTGCTCATTTCCTTCTCACATGATGTCCACACAGCTAAATCCTCATATTTCCACAACAAAATCAACAGCACCTAAGACTCTCGCACGCTTTTCAGAACTTTCAACTCTCTCCTCTGTCCCCCTCCACCACCTCTCTCTCTGCAGACGACCTTGCCCATTTTTACACAGATAAAACCACACTCATCAGCAGTCAGTTCACACCTCCACACACACACAATTTTGAATCAGCCACATCCACAGCTAAACATCTTCTCTCCTCCTTCTCTACACTCACTGAGGATGAAGTATCTAAACTTCTCCTCTCCAGCCATGACACTACCTGCCCTCTAGATCCCATCCCCTCACATCTCCTACAAGCCATCTCCCCTACACTCTTACCAACACTTACACACATCATCAACACATCTCTCTGCACCGGCATCTTCCCTACCACATTCAAGCAGGCTCGGGTAACCCCACTGCTTAAAAAACCCACATTAGACACATCACTTGTAGAGAACTACAGACCTGTTTCTCTCCTACCATTCATTGCAAAAACACTTGAAAGAGTTGTGTTCAACCAGGTCTCATCTTTCCTCTCACAGTCTAATCAACTGGACGTAAACCAGTCAGGTTTCAAAAAGGGCCACTCAACTAAGACAGCATTATTGTCAGTTACTGAAGCCCTGCGGCTGGCTAAAGCTGCATCCAAATCATCAGTCCTCATCCTCCTTGATCTGTCTGCTGCCTTTGACACTGTGAATCATCAGATTCTTCTGTCCACCCTCTCATCACTGGGCATCACAGGGACTCCGCTCCACTGGTTTGAGTCCTATCTCACAGGTAGGTCTTTTAAGGTTTCCTGTAGAGGAGAGGTATCCAAAACACATCAACTGACCACGGGGGTTCCTCAGGACTCAGTGCTTGGACCTCTCCTCTTCTCCATTTACACCACATCATTGGGACCCATCATTCAGGCACATGGCCTCTCATATCATTGCTATGCTGATGACACACAGCTTTACCTCTCATTTCAACCAGATGATCCTACAGTAGCTGCACGAATCTCAAGCTGTCTGGTGGACATCTCGGCATGGATGAAAAAACATCACTTGCAGCTCAATCTAGCAAAGACTGAGCTACTCGTCGTCTTCCCTGCTTATCCCACCATACAACACGATTTTACCATCCAGCTAGGTTCATCTTTGATTACTCCTTCAGGGTCGGTCAGAAATCTTGGAGTAATCTTTGATGACCAGCTGTCCTTCAAAGACCACATCTCAAAGACAGCTCGGTCATGCAGGTTTGCATTGCACAACATCAGGAAAATCAGACCGTTCCTTACGGAGCATGCAACACAGCTTCTTGTCCAAGCCCTGGTCATTTCTAGACTTGACTATTGCAATGCGCTTCTGGCTGGACTTCCATCTTGTGCAATCAAACCGCTGCAAATGATCCAGAATGCTGCGGCACATCTTGTATTCAATGAGCCCAACATGGCTCATGTCACACCTCTATTCATCTCTCTGCATTGGCTACCACTCGCTGCCCGAATCAAATTCAAAGCTCTGACTCTTGCTTATGGATCTTCCACAAGCTCAGCACCCGCATACCTCGACTCACTCCTACGAGTCTACACCCCCACCAGAAGCCTTCGCTCAGCTTATGAGCGAAGGTTTGTGGTACCATCACAGAGAGGCATGAAATCCCTCTCTAGAACTTTTTCTTTCATTGTTCCTGGTTGGTGGATCGATCTTCCATCCTCCATACGCATGACAGAATCACTCGCTTCATTCAAAAGACAGGTAAATACTCATCTCTTCCATGAGCACTTAATCTTACATTAAAAAAAAAACCTCTTCCTCCTCTATTTCTCCATTCTTCTTCCCTTTTCTGGTTTTTGCTACTCTGAGCAGTATTCAAATCTTGAATTTGGGAAAAATTCTTATTTGATACTCAACAGATGTTACAATATACTATGACACTGAATTATTTTAATCTAAGGCAGATTTAACTATTTGTAACCAGGATACGAAACCACTTTAACTTTTGACCTTAAACCTCATAATCTATTTGTGACAACTAGCCCCTTTCTCCCCATTACACATTTGAATCTAAAGATCGATCAGTAAACGATGCTCTTACCTGTTTCTCCAACACTCATACCAGTGACAAATGAACAGAATGAAACCAGCAGTGGGCTCAATGTGGTTAACAGCTTATATTTAACAAAAGGAAATGACACCTCACCTAGTGCTCATATAGCAGAATCACAGTTTAAACAAGGCAACATCAGAGATGACATTAGACTAAAGTAATACAAGTTAAACTGGTGAAAATGAAATCTAGGGTCAAGAAAATAATTGCTTGTGCATTTGATAAACCACAACTTAGAGATCTTCTAAGATTTGTATTCTCACAGTGGCCTTGTGTCTCATCTCTAATGTCTCTTCAGTCAACACGTGAGATCATGTGACATACCACCATTTTCATACAATCTGACACTTGTCTCTACGGTGACCCCTGCTGGTCACAACAGTGTAAATGCAACAAAACCCCAGGCCAAACATGCATAAAATGCCTTTTACAAATATATTGCAAATGTTTTATTGAAAGCAGGGGTGTACCTAAGGGGGGAAAAGTTAGGACGATTCTAAGGACCCATGAACTTTTGGGACCCCCAGAGGTCGGTTTTATTAGTAGTAACAGTACTAATGAAATATAAATTGTAAATGTATTATCTACCAGAGTAACAAATAAAACAAAATGATGTCTTATTTCTGCATTTCTGGCAAAAATATATTTCCCCCCCATTTACTGAATGGTTCCGTCCTGTTATGCGTAGCCACAATCACTGAGTGAGCTCAGATGGTAAACTGTCAAATTAGAGATGTCTCCAGTCATCAAAAGGCTATAGCGACAGCTATTCTATGGGTTACGTTTTTCACCACTGAAAATAAAAAGAATGTAATTTTGTTTTTTGTAAATTTTACTCATTTTTACTCATATCACAGCTGCTGTGCGTGAATTCCAGCGCAACACTTCAGTTAACAGACACAAAGTGCAAGATGAGATGTGTAAGTTAGTTAACTAAACAGCTGTGTTACTATAGAAGTTAAACGAGTGACAGAAACAATCAAATTGCAAAGCCTGTATCAACCAAAGCTCAGCTTTGAGAAGGGGAATATGCAGGTCAGGAAGAAGGAGAAGGTGATGGAGATGAGAAGCAGCTATTGTGATATTTAACACGGATAGGCATACTACCGGTCAAAGGTTTGAGAACGGTATTGTAAAATGTTTTGTAAGAAGTATCTTCTGCTCACCAAGGCTACATTTATTTGATCAAAAATACAGCAAAAATGATATTCTTGAGTTATATATATATATATATATATATATATATATATATATATATATATATATATATTCTATTTGAATACATTTAAAAAATATATTTTATTCCTGTGTTCAAAGCTGATTTTATCCTCATTGCTCCCGTCTCAAGAGTCACATACTCCTTCAGAAATCATTCTAATATGAGGATTTGATGATCAACAAACATTTATGATTATTATCCGTGTTGAAAACAGTTTTCTCAGGATCATTTAATGAACAGAAAGTTCAAAATAACAGCATCTATCTGAAATATAAAGCTTTTGCAACATTATAAAGTTCTTTCTCAAAAAAAAAAAAAACATTCTATTCATCAAATAATCCTAAAATCTAAATCTTTGGTTTTAATGAGAAAATAATTATACACAGCGGATCTATGTATTTATTCACTAACATAAATACTCTCTGCGCTACAAAATAGTGTATTATATAACAGGTATAGGATGAAACTATCATTTCTGGAACACCTTACATTTTGACCACATGCCGGGTATTCTGGGAGCTCATGTTGAGATTAACTAGTAAGCTGCTTGAATATAGTTCCTGGTTCTGTTGTCTCCGATGAACAATCTACTGTTGCACGCGTAAATAACACCCGTCTACAATCATTCTCCTCAGGTGGAGGAACAGATAAGTTAATCATGATGCTTCCAATGGGAAAAATGTTTTCATGTCCTGAAAATTCACAATTATTCTGTTTTCAAATAGGAAAGAGAAAACAACATAGTCCTATAGTGCAAACCATGCCTTAGTTCCAGCTATGAAGATGCCCTCTTTATCAAGATAACTCAACATCCAACTTAAAAATGTGCAGGTACAATTAGCATGGATATCATGTTAGCTAAAATTCCATAGTAATGTAGAATGTAGAAATTATCCCACAAAGGGAAACCCCCACTGCTAACCCGCAGGGTCAGACAGTGAAAAAAAATCAGCCCAGTCCTTGTGCATTTCCAAGCCAGGCATTGGACGGGTGCTTTGGGTCACCATGCCAGATGGAGGCGCTCTGAGGACACAGTTGCATTGCAACAGACCCCACTGAACCTTTTGGCCACCGCTCCATCGAGGGCAGAGAAGGCAGAGGAAGTCACAGAGTGTCTACAAAAGTCAAGGGGTACTTCTGGTACCTTCCTAATGCAGCTCCAGGAAGGAAAGAAATGGAGGCAGGTGCTGATGGCTGTCCTCCCCCAGGAACTAATTGCCCCGCCTTGAACATTTGGGGCACAGTGGCGGATGCCAGTCGAGCCTCATGCTCTCAGCTGCCCAGGAAAGCAAGTCTGTCAGCTCTGGATCAGACCCAGGCAATGCTGCTACTCCAGAAGGAGGCAGCACAGCCGAATCCTTATCTCCAGAGGACTCGAGCCCCCAAATAAAAGCGCCACAGCTGTTTTAATATTTGAATATAAAGGGTTCAGCCCAAGTGTAACTCCACCTGTTTGAAATGGCCACTCCAAGCTAGACTCGAACCTGGGTCCGCCGGCATGAGAGCAGGACACTCTAAAAAGGAGGCTAAGGAGCTGGAGCTGTGGTGAGGGATGAGCTGTGATGGGGAGGAGCTGTGGATGGGGAGGGGCTGTGGAGGGGGAGGAGCTGTGATGGGGAGGAGCTGTGATGGGGGAATAGCTGTGGAGGGGGAGGAGCAGTGTTGGGGGAGGAGCTGTGATGGAGTAATATCTGTGGAGGGGGAGGAGCAGGGATGGGGGATGAGCTGTGATGGGGAAGATCAGTGTTGGGGAGGAGCTTTGGAGGGGGAGGTGCTGTGGAGGGGGAGGGGCTGTGGAGGAGGAGCTGTGATGGGGAGGAGCTGTGGAGGGGTAGGGACTGTGGAGGGGGAGCTGTGGAGGGGGAGGTGCTGTGGATGGGGAGGGGCTGTGGAGGGGTAGGGACTGTGGAGGGGGAGCTGTGGAGGGGGAGGTGCTGTGGATGGGGAGGAGCTGTGGAGGGGTAGGGACTGTGGAGGGGGAGCTGTGGAGGGGGAGGTGCTGTGGATGGGGAGGAGCTGTGGAGGGGTAGGGACTGTGGAGGGGGAGCTGTGGAGGGGGAGGTGCTGTGGATGGGGAGGGGCTGTGGAGGAGGAGCTGTGATGGGGAGGAGCTGTGGAGGGGAAGGGACTGTGGAGGGGGAGCTGTGGAGGAGGAGCTGTAATGGGGAGGACCTGTGGGGGGGTGGAGCTGTGATGGGGAGGGGCTGTGGAGGGAGGGCTGTAGCACTGCAGAGAGCATGGGGGAGTGACCTGTGAGTTGAGCTTGTTCAAATTTTCAGGCTAAATCAACGTTTTATAAAAACTCCCTACTATAGCTTTAAGTGAACCACAACATTACCACTTTATAACTCATGAAAACCAAGGAGTGGATTAGTTGCAAGATGGAATTGGATTTATCATTCTATTAGACATATGGCAATAAACTAGACTGACATTTGCAAGCAGCCATATCACCCTTTAGCCCAAGACTGGTTTCCCAATGAAGCTAAGCAGGGCTGAGTTTGGTCAGTACCTGGATGAGAGTCCAACTGGGAAAACTACTCAAAGCTTCTGCTGGTAGAGGTGTTCGTGAGGCCAGCAGGGGGCGCTCACCCCGTGGTCTGTATGGGTCCTAACACGCCAGTATAGTGATGGGGACACTATACTGTCAAAGAGCACCGTCCTTCAGATGAGATGTTAAACTGAGGTCCTGACTCTCGGTGGTCATTAAAAATCCCAGGATTTTCTCCGATAAAGAGTAGCCGGTGTAACCCCGGAATCCTGGCAAAATTTGCCCACTGGCCCCTGTCTATCATGGCCTCCTAATCATTCCCATATAATGATTGGCTTTATCATTTCTCCTCTCCACCAATCAGCTGGTGTGTGGTGGGCGTTCTGGCGCAATATGGCTGCCGTCGCATCATCCAGGTGGATGCTGCACACTGGTGGTGGCTGAGGAGATTCCCCCCTTCTATATGTAAAGCGCTTTGAGTGTCTAGAAAAGCGCTATATAAATGTAACAAATTATTATAATTAATTATATGAAACCTTACATTACCTATCATATGTGAATGTACTCAGTTACTAACGTAACATCGGTTTACTGCACAGTGTGATACTGTGATACTGCACAGCCATAATAGTGGTGAGGCTTAAGACCCTGACATACTCCACAAGTATTAATGTCGTTCCACACCCGTAAGACCTCCATATGTGACATCAGTGGGTTAATTAGAATCTCTTGAAGCATCGAAAATACATTTTGGTCCAAAAATAACAAAAACTACGACTTTATTCAGCATTGTCTTCTCTTCTGGGTTTGTTTTCAATCCTCAAATAAAGATTCAAATGGTTATGAATCAGCGTATCGATTCATGATTTGAATCACCAATGTCACGTGATCCAAATCATGGATCAATACGCTTAAAATATCTTACACTGTGTCTGAAGATGATTTAATGGCATAAATTTCCTTTTTGGGTGAACTAACCCTTTAAGGTCACTCCTGGTTTACCAATCAATTTGTCTTTATCAGTGATAAATCTGAAATAGTGCTCATGTGAATCCTTCAGTGTCACATGACTCAGTCAGACGGAAAACTTTATCAATTATTGAAAGGAGACAGAGATAGCCATTAGCAGGTAACCCAACAAAGTTTATTGATAACACTATTGTCAAATCAGAAAAATCAACACTTATCCGAGGGTCCATGATCATTTAATCCATGCGTGAGAAGCATTGTCCATATGTGTGAGTCCTTAGTCCTTGAGCCTTAAAAATGAATCAAGATGTTTAGGAATAATGGTAATCATCCACCAAAAGTTTTTTTTTTTTTTTTGCCAACCCCAGGATGTCTCTACACCAAGCATAAAAGTCCCACATTCAAAAAAAGACAGAGAACTATCCATTGAATCACACCTATACATTTTGTCCAGTATTTCATTCTCCTTCACCTTTGTACAATAAAGGATGGGAATACCTAATATAGCAGTGTCACATTTTTCAAATGTGACTTTGGCCAGTCATACCTTTTCCATGAATTAAACGAGCAGGGGAATAAAACCACTGATTCACGCAACATTACAAGCTTATTACGTCAAAAACATTTGTATTTATTTTTTATTTTACCTTTATTTTACCAGGAAAGTCCCATTGAGTTACAATAACTCTTCTTCCAGGGAGTCCTGGCCAAGGCTAGCGGCCAAAAGTTTCAAGAACATAAAATATACAAAAAAGACAAGACATAAATTACACAATACATAATACATAATACACAATACACAATACATCACTGATCTCATGCACTACACAACATAAGCTTGTTGGATAAACTTGCGAACTACTTTAATAACTATATTAACTATTTCCCGGCCAAAAGCAGAATTTTCCAGGTTTCTATGTTTTCACTGTCAGACACTAGGGGGTGCTGTTACGCATCTTCTGAATAAATACTGAATCTCATGATCAAAACACACTGTTGTTTAAAAGAAGAAGGTCAGCTCTATTGCATGCTCAGATATTCATAAATACAAAATATTATATGGGCTATAACATTTTTCAAAAATCCTGGCGGTGGCTGGCAATAAAAAAGAAAAGAAAAAAAAAAAGCCCTGGCAAGAGTTAATAGTTCAATTTTTATGATTTTAAAAAAAAATGCAGGGCATATAATTTTTCTTTTTTACCCAAAAAATGATCATGTAAGTTACTCTATATTAAGGACTTATTTATTGAAATGTTCTTCAGAAAAACAGGAAGATTGCGAGATGCAAGTAATTTTCTGTAGTATTATGATCATTATATTAATGATATTTTCTCTAGCAACCTCTTAATGCAATGCTCTTTACTATTTATGCTGCTATGCTGATGTTTTGAATGTCAGAAAAGTGTAAAACTGAACAACTAGAGCTTTGTCTGCCTTTCATTGGAAACATTACTGGTACTGTACATCTTTTTTTTCTCTCCAAAATTTACTAAATTTATACAATGAGCGAGTACATCATGAATCCATCTTCCAAAATGTGTTTTTGTTTAAGTTACATAGTGCACCTATTAAAAAAATCGAAATGAAATAAGCTTTATAAATGATATAAAGCATAAAGAAAAAACACTTCAGTGATTACACAATGTTACATCAATTCATTAAAGGGATAGTTCACTTTGAAATATTTTTTTTATATGTTTTAGCTTACCTCATGGGCATCCGAGATGTAGGAGAATTTGTTTCCCCAGTATTTTCAATTTTGAACATTTTAGGTCAAACCGTTCTTGTCTGTGCCTCACATAATACAGGTCTATGGTCACCACCTCAAAGAGCATACACAGAGAAGTCCAAATTAAACAATCCCCCATCGTAAGTACACACTGATGTTTACACAAAACAGTTGTCTGTTAATATATCGAAATCTTCTTCCATTGCAATGTTCTGTACGTCTAAATATGTTTAGATCTTCACAGTGAAAGGTAACACTTCCCAAATTTCTGTGTAAACAATGAGAGACGTACACGTGCGAGAGATCCACTTCCGGCGCTTTCCGCGCTTGCGCAGACTAAAGCCAGAACGCGTGAATGTCACAACAGGAAACACGCATGCGCGCCCTCGGATCAGTCGGACGTAGTGGTGTACAGGAGGTAAAAATGATATAAAGACTGTTCTTTTTCTCACACAAACTGCTCGTTTCGTGTCTTAAGCCATCAGTGTGTACTTACGGTGGGGGATAGTTTAATTTGGACTTCTCTGTGTATGCTCTTTGAGGTGGTGACCATAGACCTGCATTATGTGAGGCACAGACAAGAACGGTTTGACCTAAAATGTTCAAAATTGAAATTACTGGGGAAACAAATACTCCTACATCTCGGGTGCCCATGAGGTAAGCTAAAACATATAAAAAATTAATTTCAAAGTGAACTATCCCTTTAACCTTTTGCATCTTTGTTAATTCATCTAGAAAATGATCTTCACATGACTTCAGTCATAAACTGTCAGTCATCCAGGGCTCTGCCCACAAAGAGATCCATAAAGGCTGCCATCCAAAGAGATCTGTTAGCCTGATTTAAAAAAAAAGAAAGTTAAATCAGTTATGAAATATGTCTATAAAAGCATCAAGAACACACATGAGGAAAATACAGATAGGTGGGTTTTTAGTGAGTATCTAGTGAGTATTCTTACGTGCTGGAAGATTTTCATACACAGACGAGTCCAGTACAGGTTTATTACCATAAGAGCAGAGTTGAGCAGCCTAGGTTCAAAAAAAAATTAAAATTAAACAAACTGATTTTCATTTTCATTTTCCCTCCATTTAAAGTCCATTATTCCTCTCAAACGGAAAGTACTGCGTAAGTAAAGTTAATTTACAGCTTAACTTTCAGTAATTATAGTGTAACTATAAAGTAAGTATGTGTAGGTATAAGGGAACAATAATGTCTACTCCAAATCCAAGTCTTCTGAAGAGACACGAACGATGGCTTATGATGAACAGATTTACGACACACATACTGTAGGAAACACAAACGTTCAGATGATGGCGTGATGCGTGGAAACCACATGAGTGAGTAAATGCAGAATTAAAATATTTGGATGTGCTCCACATTTCCAGTTTGAGAGTTTTGGTCTTTCTTGCGATCAGAACTGTGACAGAGTACATTGATCATCTGAAGCGCGCGCGGTGCCGGAATGACAATCCCCAAAGGCTAAGCGAAAGCATCATTTAAGTCAGCACTCCTTGGTGAAAGCGCAAACATTATTTAAATCACCAGATCACGTTTAGTTTTAGTGGTATGATTGTTCAAAGCATTTTAGATGGTTTATTCGTATACTGTATGTAGAGAGCATTAATAGTGGGGCAGGCAGGGCGAGATGAGCTTCAGGAATGAATGCTGCCTACATTGAAAGCGTGAGTAATGGGTGAGGGAGGAAATTTTTAATTTTACAGTGATTATTATATTGAACGACTATATATATAATGTTGAATATAATGTACAATGATGCAATGTGGGGATATTTTTAAGTCCTAATAATAATAATAATAATAATAATAATAATAATAATAATAATATTTTAATAAAAATAAAAGAGTAAAAAAAAAAAAAAAACCATGTTGGCTAACTCTTACCGTTAAATTCTCATACACAGATTCATTCAATTCAACATCACAAGCTTGGCGTCTGTCATGATGAGGAACCATCTTTGCCATTTAAGAAAAAACAGAATAGAGAGAAAATTAATAATGTCTGTAAACAACTCACTAAATACAGTCACAACTATATTCAGCCTATTTAATCTTTTAGATACCAGTTCATTTACCTGATCAGTAAAGTACTGAAAACAACATTATTTTTCTCACCTGAGTCTCCCGTGTGTTATTTCTCTTTTTCATCCACCTGCTTCCGCTTTAAAGACAATGATTTGACACAATTACAACCTATCAGAATGTATTTGATGTTTCATACACAGTTATGATTTCGAACCAATCAGATTACTTTTCAAGGGAACTCGCGCTGCGCCGATTGGTACTGTGGGAACGCTCTGCATGATTGTGGCCTGAAGCACGTGTGAAATCAGACCAATGGTGAGATGAGACGTCAGAGGCAGGTAATGCCATGAGCCAGGAGCTTTAAAGCCAGTCAAACAGACCAGCGCTAGCTTCTGTGCCTTTAGCAAGCGCTCTGTGGATGTTTTTGACTTAGATTGTGGATTACCCTCAAACATGGATCCAGCGGAAGAGATCAAGGTATCTGTAGTATTGAGGATTACACCTCTCAGTTTTGTGCTCTGGCCAATCGAGTAAATTGGAAGGATACTGTTTTAAAGGACTTTTATACTCATAAATTAAATCAACCCATGAACTCATTCATGCCACAAGGTCAAAATGACCTGCCTTTAGAACAATTTATAGATCATGCTGTATTATTGTCTGGTTCCTCCTACACAGTTGGTGAAGTAGAGGAAGATTCTACCCCCGAGCCTGTGTCCTCGGACAAGATGGCTGCTGAGCCTGTGTCTTTGGAAAAGAGGGCTGCCATTCCAGAGTCCTCTGCCAAGATGGCCACCGCCACGCTGAGTCCTCTGCCAAGATGGCTGCCGCCATGCCAGAGCCTGTCCCCAAGAGAGAATTTCCCTTTCTCGTACCTGAACCTGTGTCTGTTGACTCAGTCTCCAGCCCGAATACTTTTAATTTTTTTAAAATACAAGAATAATTTTTGCACTCAAAAACAAACAAAAATAACTTTATTCAATAATTTTGTTCTAGCCTGTGAAGGTTACCTACACAGTTTACGCAAAACAGTGTATCAGAGTATTTTCTACGGCAGCCGATGCTGTTCATGTGAGCACCACGACGCATGCGTGTTATGATGGAGCTGGCCAATGTAAACTGTGTAGGAGACTGGAACAGGCTACAGCAAAATTGTTGAATAAAGTAGTATTTTTTTTTTTTTTTTCGCACAAAAAGTTGCTTTGTAACATTATTTGTAATCACATGGACTATTTTAACAATGTCTTTACTACCTTTCTGGGCATTGAAAGTAATTTATTTGTAATCTATAGAGGGGTCAGAGAGCTCCTAAGTCTGCATTCTCTAATGGCGACGATAAATCTACCTCAACAAAAAGCTGATAACAGTAGGCCTATAATCAACATAATATCTTAAATGGAAAACGTAATATTTTTCGTGTAGATATTAATGACAGTGAAAAAAATAAGAATCAATAGACTATATTGCTTGTTAAACACATTGTGTTTAAAGTCAGTATTTGAAGCTCCTGTTGATGTTCACAGATTACTGATTTGTACTGTGTTCGGACCTAAGGCAGTTATTGGGCCTATGTAATCTTATTGATAGTATTATTATAATTATGGCTTAAACAACAACTGTATAAGAATGATGCATCTTTTTTTATAATAAGCTTTGAAAATTTGAGAATAGATTACTGTGGCAATCAGGCGATGGACCGTGAGAGCGGGCCAGTGGCGAGTGATCATGAGCACCAGCTGCGTGCCACACCGGTCTAGTCTCACGGCAGAGTGACGAGAACATAAAAGGAGGAGCGAAGGCAGTGTAAGACGAGAGAGGACCAGGCCTGGACTATACGTTGAGTTTTGTTTGTGCTTAGTTATGTGTGTGCAGGCAGTCGTCCGTGAAGGGTTGCCCGCGTTTTACTTTCGTTTTGTGTATTTATTTGATTAAAAGTTGGTGAATGTTCACCGGTTCCCGCCTCCTTGCTTCCCAAATTTATGAACTTTATTACAATTACCTTGCAATTTAATTCTGATGTGGTATGTAGTTTATTAGTAGCCTAATTTTCAAAAACATTTTCATTGGGTCCTCAATCCTCATACGCTCGTCAGTGATGTCACACGTGTGGTTATTTCGTTATGAGATTGTAGGTCCTAATATTAATTTAATAATAATACTAGCCTTAAAATAACAATAATAATTAAATCAATTAAATGGCAAAATGAGCCAATTATCGTCTTGATAATATCGTCGCCATTGATACACGATACTATCGTCTATCGGCACAACCCTACTGCCAGTTCTCAAATACGCACTTTAATGATGAGCTTGCTTACTCAACCATTGATATGCTTTTTTTAGATTAAATGATTATAGACAACTAATCTATTAGCACAAATTCACAACCTTCTAAGTCACTCATTCAACCATATAGTACTATAGACACATATCCTACCAAATCAGCATCATGATGATCACTGCAGCTCCACAAACCACTCCAATGGATATGTATAATATCACCAGACGTCCTAAAAGACAAATGAATAAAACGTCAGAAACGTCAGAGAGTTGCTTCACTTTAATAAGTAGTAATATAAATATATGAGCTGCTCTACCTTTCACAGTCACAGTTACAGCGTCTGATCTCTGAGATCCATGTTGATTGTGAGCCTGACAGTAGAAGCGTCCACTCTGTAGTGCACTGAAACTCTGTCCAGATCCAACAGCTGAGGTTTCATTCTCCTTAAACCAGCTGAAGTTCAGAGCAGGAGGGTTTGAATCACTGCTGCAGCTCAGAGTCACTGAATCTCCCTCCACTATTACACCAGATCCATTCATCAACACTGAGACGCTCCTGGGAGGGTCTAATAACAATCACCAAATTATTTAAGAACTTTTACTATTTTTTTTTTTATTAATTACTAATATGAACATAATTTATCAAAACAGGTAATTAGCATATTATGTGTTTTAATAAACTCACACATGACGTTTAAAGTCACAGTATCAGAGTATTTCTCTCCATGTTCATTGATGGACTTGCACTTGTATTCTCCACTGTCATCAGAGATGATGCTTGAGATGCTGTAGATTCTTCCAGATCCTGCAATCGTTCCTCCTTTAAACCAGCTGAAGTTCAGAGCAGGAGGGTTTGAATCACTGCTGCAGCTCAGAGTCACTGAATCTCCCTCCACTATTACACCAGATGGACCGATGGACACTGAGACGCTCCTGGGAGGGTCTAATAACAATCACCAAATTATTTCACTTAATTTATTTTAAAAATTACTAATATGAACTGAAATGTTCAAAACAGGTAATTAGCATATTATGTGTTTTAATAAACTCACACATGACGTTTAAAGTCACAGTATCAGAGTATTTCTCTCCATGTTCATTGATGGACTTGCACTTGTAGTCTCCACTGTCATCAGAGCTGATCTTTGAGATGCTGTAGATTCTTCCAGACCCTACAATCGTTCCTCCTTTAAACCAGCTGAAGTTCAGAGCAGGAGGGTTTGAATCACTGCTGCAGCTCAGAGTCACTGAATCTCCCTCCACTATTACACCAGATGGACTGATGGACACTGAGACGCTCCTGGGAGGGTCTAAAAAAAGAAAGAAAAAAACAAACAAACCGTTAAATCATCTCATTCAAGATCAAGGTTCAAGACTATTTTAACAATGTCTACCTTTCTGGGCCTCGAAAGTGGTAATTTATTTGCTGTCTATAGAGGGGTCAGAAAGCTCTCTAACTCTGCATTCTCTCATGAAGACAATAAATCTACCTCAACAAAAGCTGAGAAAGGTAGGCCTATAATCAACAAAATATCGTAATTATGTGTCGCAAATGAGAGTATGGCCACACTGTGTCAGCCCTGTGTGACAGAGCTTATGTGAGCATCAAGTTGAGAAGCATTGGATTAAAGGCAGTAGGGGTGTAATGATATATATCGTTTAAACAATGTATCGCGATATAAAAATGTGATGATGTGTATCGCTGATGGAAACAATATGATTTGCGATATAGAGTTGTTTTATTCAAAGCTCAACTTGCTATAGTAGACCTTTTTATAAGGTATAACTCAACCAAATACAAATTTACATGTAGGCTACCACAAATGTAAACTATGTCATCATGTACTCACCATCATGTCGTTTTTCGTTAAACTTCCAAACACAAATTCCTCTCAAACTTAAAAGATCCCCCCTCCCCCCCAAAAAATGTCATAAAGGCATTGTCAAAATAACTAATCGAGTGTCTAATCCAAATCCAAGTCTTCTGAAGAGACACAAAGGATGGCTTATGATGAACAGATTTGCAACGACACACATACTGTAGTAGACACAAACGTTCAGATGATGGCGTGATGCACAGAAACAACACGTGAGAGAGTAAATGCAGACTTAAAATTTTTGTATGAGCTAAACATTTACAGTTTGAGAGCGGTCATTTTGACACGCTTTCTTGCGATTAGAACTGAGACAGATTGCGGTCCCGGTGACGGAATGATAAAGCATTTTAGGTTTATTTTTATATGTATAGTGCATTAATAGCGGGAGAGATAATGCCTGTATTGAAAGCACAAATAATGGGTGAGGAAAAAAATAAATAATAATAATAATCATAATAATAATCATAATCATAATACACAAATAAAAATAAAATGTAAAAAAATAAAATAATTTTTTTTGAATAAAATATTGGGATACATATCATATCATGAGTTCAGATAGTAATATATACCGAATCGTCACACAAGTGTATCGTTACACCCCTAAAAGACGATTATCGTTATTAAGTGATTATCAGCGGGTTCCAACTAGTGGCTGATCATTTGGCGCAATATTCGCTGTTGGTTGTATTGCCATAATTTTAGTGATTTAGCCTCACTATACGTGCATTCAGTTTACCAGCAAGTATATTTATTGTTCATCACCATGGCAACTGTGTGCGCATCCATTATGAACACACTTCTCCTGTGTGAAAAGTATCACACATTGAGGAGGCATGACTGCAAGAAAAGCTTGATGTGTGCTGGTAACAATGCATTATTTAATATAATTTCCAGAGACAGAAATTGTTGTTAACTTTTTCTGCTGTAATTCTCTGCAGTGTGCAATCTTTACACTGTCCGAGCGCTGCTCATGCAGTTGACTCGTCACTGTTCCTAAAACACCACATTATTGAGATACCTATGGTTGAGAACATCTTTTTGTGTGTGTGTGTGTGTGTGTGTGTGTGTGTGTGTGTGTGTGTGTGTGTGTGTGTGTGTGTGCATGTGCGTGGTGTGTGTATCGTTAGACAGAATCGCAGCAAAATCCCAATTGCACTTCGGGAAAAGCAGAAAATATTTTACCATGATGTTGAGGAGATATTATTTGGAAATATGCAAATAAAAGCAGCTAGAAAGGGGCTATTAGGTAGCTTAGAATATGGTAAGGAAAATATTTTAGCATTGTAGAATTGCTTCGAGCAGCGTGTGGAGCCGTGTTTACAGCGTGAGTTGGCAGGGCGAACTGCCAGAACTGCCAGAATGCTGATAAACTGTCAATGACCAGAGGTCTGCTGCATATAAACCTATTTTTGCTGATTAGCTGAGTATCTTCACTTGTGTCCATTATCTCAATGAGATACTCCTGATCCTTGTTAATAAAACATAATTTAAAAAGAACTAATTAATCTGTACTCACACATGACATTGAGATGAACACCAGGCGATGTGTGAGTGTGTCCGTGTACAGCACAGCTATATCTGCCTGCATCCTCTCTTCTGACTGACTGCAGCAGGAGTTCATTGTTTCCGTCTCTTCTCTCAGTTAATGGCTGTGAGTTTCTGGACCAGATGAATGTTGCTCTGTCAGTCAGAGTGCAGCTGCTTTTACATGTCAGACGGACTGAATCTCCCTCTGTCACTCTCTCAGGAGACTCCACCTGAAGATCTGAACACAACACACACATTATATCTAGTGCTGCTGTCATACACTGATTATTATTCAACATAATGCACAGAAGAAGAGATAAACCTCATCAAACTCACCTGTTACAGTAAGAGTCACTCCTGGATAACCAATCCATTTTCCATCTGTTATATTAGTGATGAATCTGAAATAGTACTCGTGTGAATCCTTCAGTGTCACATGACTCAGTCTGACGGTGCAGTTCTGCTGTTTATCTCCCAGATACTGAAGCCTCTGACTGTATTCAGGGTCCTCAGACAGATCTGGAGGCTCTTCACCCCATTCAATAGGGCCTTTGGTCCAGAACACTTTCATGATCTGATGTCCAGTAGGGTATGTATAAGAGCATCTCATTATCACTGTTGAGTCCTTTAGTGCACAGATGTGTGAAGGACTGTAACTCACACCCCAACCAGCACTAGAAACCCCTGAAACACAGAATTCATCAAACTTTAAATGTTTTTGTGGCGAGTGGGCTCGGTCTAGCAAGGTCTGTGATGGGAGAGAGAACTGGAGAATGAGCTGTAAGTGGGTCAAGTGCAAATGATAAACACGTCTCTCATTGCAGTAATTGGCATGGGGAGACATAATAAAGCCACCAGGAACTGAGGGCCAGGGAGAGATACATACACATAGTGAGATATTTTGCTAAATAAAATGATCCTGCCAGAAGAATTGTGTGATAACTTTATGACGTCTTTTTCATATCAGTGAGCTTTTATGAGCTTTTACGTGTCGTGTGTCCTAGTTTATTGCAGTAAACAAAACACACAAACGCCTGTAGACTCTCAATACAGCCTTGCAGGGTCTCCATCCCTGATGAAGACCAATTTGGGTCGAAACATGTTGGCTCTTGTATTTTAAAATGACTTAAGCCATACCAAATAAAGGCTTTTTAATTATTTCCTTATCCTTCACTTAACTGAGTGCCTTGGACCTGCCTTTTTTGCCATTTGACTTTTCCCTTTCCCAAGAGCACAGATTATAGACTATTTAACTCCACCAGAGCGCCGGGTTGAATCTGTTACAGCCTTGCATTTATTCCATGACTCACAATTCCGATCACATAAATGCGTATAAATAGTACGACTGTGCAATGCCGTGGAATGTATACACCAAAACTCATTTTGGCATGCATACGATACGCTGTTTTTCGAGTGCATATGATACGCACTTTATAGCGTATATATGACACGCTCTCTTGGGTAGGTTTAGGGTAGTGGGGTGGGGGGTTCGTATGTATAATACGCCATTGAGTCATATCATATGCACGCCAAAATGAGTTTTTCCGTATACATTCCACGACATTGCACACTCGTACTATTTATACGCATTTTTCGTGAGATCCGGCTGGTGGAAACAGTATCCAGGGTTCAAACTATGTAAAGCATTGTTATGAATTTCACTACATAATTATCCCACATTACACATGCGCAATAAGTTTAATTTGGCTTTTACTGATGTTTCAGTGTGGATGATAAACTTTTGGAAACGTTAGTGTGGACAAAGAGAAAACATTTCAAATCTATCCAGATTAATGTAGATGTAGCCTGGAACTATAATGACACAAACACAGAGAGGAACTGCTAATTAAACCGATGAGTTTGCAAAGAGAGTTTGATTATTGCTTTATGTTTTGTGTGATGTGAACACAGTTTGTTTAATGACTTAAAGATAAATAAAAGAGCACTTATGAGTCCCAGAAAGCCGACCCCATGTCTTGCTCCCCAGTTAACAATTTCTGGTTCTCAGAACGTTCCCAGAACAGACAACCTAACGTTTTCTATTAGTTAGCTAGGAAAGTTTTATTTACGTAAATAGAACATTCCCTGTTGGATGGAGAACGCTCCTCTAACCTCTTAACTCTGATATCATTTACGCTGCTGTACGTTAGTAATCGCCCAGCAATTCCCGTATCCCATATGGTATAAGCGGCATATGAAGACCAATATATGGATGCTTATAATCAGTTGCCTACTACAAACCATGTCTTGTTTTGAACTTATTTAATCAATAGAAATAATACAAGCACATAAACCTTCATATGGATGATTAAATAAGATTAATGCATAAAGAATTTATGCATTAATATGTACGATTTTGTAACTTCTATTACTGACACTGTACCACAACCAGGTCTTACATTTAAGTGCCAAATAACAAGGACATCAACACAGTATGGGGTTTTAAAATAATTATTACTGTAACTGGGATAACACGGCATTAATGTCTTACCACTGAATTAATGGGACATACCCTTCTCTCTTTTGGTCAGTAAACAATAACTTATTGGTTAACATCATGTAGTCTTCAATTAATGAGTCAAATATCTCTGAATTTTTTTTGAATTATAACATATTCAAAAAAGATCGATAGACTATAATGTAATTCAGTCAGTAAAAACAAAATGACAATTAATTTTTAAATTATGCGAGTGCGGGTCTTTCTGTGGAAGTCAGAAGAAAGCACGTGCTGGAGAAGTGAGTGCAGACCAGAAGTGTGCAGTAACGAATTATACAAATAACCCCAAAATAACCTGCAGGGAACGTTTTTATTTGTTTCCCCAGAAAAATAACTAAACAGGAACCATATGGGAATATTAGGGCAATTTTCTGTGTTTACTGGATCATCTCACATTGAACATTGTTACAGTTGTTTTATTATAGTTACTGACTATTGAAAACTTCATATTTTTACAGCGACTCATTACGGGAAATATAAGGTCATCTTTTCAGAATCTATTGAGTGATAAATGATCTCAGTGTAAATGACTTCATTAACTTTGATGGAGGATGTTACAGAAATATACACAGAAACACTAACTCACATCTTCATTCTGACTATAACCCCTAAAAAGTTCACACTAGTCAAATTAGCATGTGCTTAAATGCTCTACGCAAAACTTCCTGAGCATTACTGACTCGCATTGACTCACCGTGAATCATGAGCAGAATGATCAGAGGAAGAGGAGGAGCCATTCTGACGTCACTATCAACACCTACAACAAATGTACAGTGGATTATTTTTCAGTTTTAACGTTGGATAAAACATAATAAACACTACTTTATTTATTCAAGAAAATTGCAGCAATAGTCATGTTTTCACTGCATGAGATTGTAACTGTCCAACATCTTTGCTCATCCCCTTATGATTGACAGCACATTATAGACAGTAAAATGCTGCCAGAATGATGGCTTTTATTTTCACACTGAAAAAATAGTATATAGTAAAACAGTAAATACTTTGAGGCTAGTTGTCACTCTCTGGTGAGTATTTCTAATGGCAGGTTAATTTTTTTAAGCCACTTCCTGTATAGAGACACTTTAATATACATTTTGCATAAGTGGATTTTTATCGTTCGTGACCACCATACAAAAGACTGCAAGAGAAAACATATTTGTGCCTATTATACTTCTGATTTTCAACCATATAGTTACTGAGACACAGCCCTGTGACAACTATACCTAACCAATCTCCCATAAATCCTGTGTTCCCCTCACTCATAATAAATGCCTCGGCCCCAGTGTTTCCCAGAAAACAAAACACACACAAAAACATATCACATATCAAAAACAATATATCTAAAAAATCAAAAGAATTTGTCACAGAGAGATACCCTCTCTCTGCAGGGAAATAACTTTTCTTTGCAAAGAGTGGACGTAGTTGTGACCTGCGCGTCGTCCCTAGTTTCCCCACTAGAGGGCGCTATTGCATCACAAATATGTGGTATTTGTGCCGCGGGCAGCAGTGGCTCAATGGTTCATGTAGGTTGTCTACAAACCAGAAGGTTGGTGGTTCAATCCCCGGTTCCACCTGACCAAGTGTCGAAGTGTCCATGAGCAAGACACCTAACCCCAGCTGCTCCCGACGAGCTGGATGGCACCTTACATGGCTGACATCGCCGTCGGTGTATGAATGGGTGAATGTGAGGCAAAATGTAAAGCGCTTTGGATAAAAGCGCTATATAAATGCAGTCCATTTACAAATAAGCCAGTTAGGCATGCTCGAAGCCAGCACGGCTCGGGTGGGCATGAGCTGTGTGTCAGCCTGGCTTACTGCAGCACCACCCGAATGGATATTGCGCATGATATTACAGGGCTATCGTCTGCAGCTTGCTATGATACCCCCACGTTTCAGCAGCGTTCTCTTTTCTGACAGAGGATTCAGAGAATTTAGGTTGTACTCCACAATTGGATAAACCAGGGTTTCCATTACCGTTCTGAACACATCGGTCGTTCTGAAAGATTCTTTTTTCCACATAAGCATTTATACATCACACCGGAAGTTTCTTCGTTTCGCCTATCGAGGCATTTGTTACGGATTCACGGTGCTTCCGTTCGGGCAAAAATTAAGCCCCCAAACTTTCTGCTTGCATGTGGAAGCGGGCTTCACTCCCCTGAGAATGTCTGGTCTACGGGTCCTGACATACATAGATGATTGGCTCATCATAGCCGATTCGAGGGAAAAGGTGTTGCTTGCGCACATCCCATCTCTGGGCTTCGGGGTGAGTGTGAAAAAAAGCTATTTTACACCCAGTCAGAAGGTGATCTTCCTGGGCATGGAGCTGAGTCTCCATGCGAGCGTGTCTCTCTCAAGAGCGCGTTCTCTCTCTGATGAACTGTCTGTCACAGTTCAGAGGGGGGGGGCGAGGGTGCGATATCCCACATGTCTCAGGCTACAGGATCTTATGGCTTTAGCTATCCAGTTTTTGCCACTAGGACTCCTGAGGATGAGGGTGTTCATGAAATGGGTTTTGTCACTACATTTCAGCCCGTAACACGATCTTTGCCGCTCTGTAAAAGTAATGTGCACCTGCGCTGCAGATCTACGTCACTGGAAGAGCGCAGAATTTTACGCACAGGGTACCCCCTTGGGGCCTGTTATGTTGCAGAAAGTCATGACGATGGACGCGTCCCTAACAGGCTGGGGATTGGCAGGCAACGGTTGTGACCAAGCAAACTACGTTCAGAGCACATAAATTATTTAGGACTTCTGACCATTTGGAAGGCTCTGAATCATTTTCATTTTCAATGAATTTCAAATGAATTCATTTTCAGCGTCATGTCCTACTTACAAGCTTTTAGTATGGACTGAGGATTCTGACCAGAGTCGTGGATCTTCTATCGAGGGGGAACCTGCTCTTCGGAGATTGGCACCTCCACCCTCAGATAGTAGACATAATGACTTGGACTTTACAAAGTCAAAGTCATTATGTCTACTATCTGAGGGTGGAGGTGCCAATCTCCGAAGAGCAGGTTCCCCCTCGATAGAAGATCCTTTCCTCCCCTGTGCCTGATAATTCTCACGCTGGCCAGGGTGAGAGAGGGGGGCCTTTCTCTCATCCTGATAACACCTAGGTGGCCCAAAACACTGTGGCTGGCAGAAATAATCCCTCTGTTATATGCTTAGCCGTGATGCCTCCCCCTCCGCACAGACCTACTGTCTTAAGCGAACGGGGAGATTTATCACCCACACCCGGACAGGGTAGCTCTTGGCCTGTGAGAAGATGAACCTAAGCGTGTGTATAGTGTGGTGGCTACTATACAGAATGCCAGGGCTGTTTCTACATGGTCCTTGTATGGCTGTAAGTGGCAGATGTTTGATGAGTGGTGTGATTGGGCGGGGTCTCACTTCATATCAGTGCTCAGTTGCTGATATCTTGTGTTTCCTCCAAGACTTTATGGATAAGGGCAGGTCTTTTTCCACTATTAAGGTCTATCTGGCAGCTATCTCTGCTTATCATGTGGGTTTTGAGGGCTCAATGATTGGGCAGCATTCTCTAATCCGCAGATTTATGAAGGGCGGCCGTCACTTGTTGCCAGTCATTAGGAGAGCGGTCCCTGAATGGGACCTCTCCATGGTGCTGGAAGCTCTGTCTCAATTCCCTTTTGAGCCACTGGGGAATATTCCCTTTAAGTCGCTGTCCTTCAAAACAGCCTTGCTCTTGGCCTTGGCGTCAGCCAAACGTGTCAAAATCTCTCTGTCCACCCCTTGTGCATCAAATTTTCTGTGGGTGGAGATAAGGTTTTTTCCAAGCCTAATCCAGCCTTTATGCCGAAATGTTTCCCTGTGTTCACATCGGAGGTGTTGGAGCTGTCCGCTTTTCACCCTCCGCCCTTTTCCTCCACGGAGGATTATCCATATATGAAGCATTGTCCATATGAGTCCTTAGTCCTTGAGCCCCAAAAATGAATCAAAATGTTCAGGAATAATGGTAATAATCCACCATGCTCCCTTCCCAAAACCTGGCTTCGCCATTTCTACAACAGAAGGCCGTCCTGTTCCAAGGGGCTCTCCTGTCAAAATAGAAGTCAATTTTCCCAACCCCAGGATGTTTTTACACCGAGCATAAAAGTCCCACATACAAAAGACAGAGAACTTCCAATTGAATCATACCCATACATTTTTTACAGTATTTCATTTTCCTTCACATTTGTATAATAAAGTATGGGAATACCTAATATAGCAGTGTCACATTATTCAAATGTGACTTTGGCCAGTCGTACCTTTTCCATGACTTAAACCACCCAGATAGCATGGTGACATTGATTCAATGTTGAAATTCCATCAGAATCATCATTTTGGTTGAGGTTGAAATTTCAATGCTAAGTAACATTGGATCAATGTTGAAAATTCAATGCTAACACCATACTGGACCAATGTTGAAAATTCACTGCTAAATAATATTGGATCAATGTTGATAATTCCATGCTTTTCAGTGTTGAAAAGACAAACATTGAATCAATGCTGATGTTTGGTCATCTTAATTCTCCACCGGTGAGGCTTACGGTCAATCTATCTGTCACATTATTCAACATGTTAAGGCAAGTCCAAATCAATTGGGTACATTTGTGTGAATGTGAGCACATTTATTATCCTCAAAGGATACGATGAGTACACCAACGAGTATGTGGATTAACAAAGAATACATAAATGTAAATTTTGTAATTGTAAGCCTTTCTTTAACCTTTTTCTGGAAGAGTTCAAATTGTACGTGTGTTTGATGTCTGACTCTTCCAATAAGAAAGCTGTAAAAACTGAATCTTTTTAAAAGGTATATTATTTTCCTGCTTACTGGCATGTTGTCATTCTGTGTTTCATGTTATTATAATAAAAAATGCAAAAAACAAATAAAAACAAAGAACTTCTACCATAAATTTAGTCTATCAGTTTTAAATAAATAAAAATGTAGCCTATTATTATTATTTAAATCATGTAGAATGTACATGTATGTAACCCAGGTGGGTTATTAATATTCCGTATAGGTTTATTAATATCTTATTTCTGAGAATATTACAGAAATAGTTAATTCTAAGTGAGAGGAATTATTATTGATTAAACTATATTCTTATTTATTCAGAGAGTTCAATTATAGGATTTATAAGTAATATAGTGTGTTGAATGTGAAGAAGAATATAACTGGGTTATGTTGCTTTAAGAATAATGAGGGAGATTAAAGTTTGTCTGTAATGTACTTTGGTGAAAACGTGCTTTTGCCTAGCAAGCTTCTACTTCTTTATTTTCATTGGCTGTTGCTCTGTGTTTATCCCGCCGCCTTAGACAGAGGGGATTCTGATTGGACGAGAGCAGGTTAGAGGGGGAGAGGGAGGTTATTCTGGAGGAGAAAAAGAACGAGAGCTAGGCGGATCGCGGCTGACGAGTGTGTTCTGATCGCTGAAGTGGAAAATGTAATATTATATAAGTGCTGCATAAGTGTTTAATCTGTGCATTTATTCATCTCAGACTTTCAAACAAGCGATTGTGAAGTGTTTACAAGTTACTCCGTACAGGAGTTCGTGCAGGTGTTCATTTAGTAGTGATGACCGTAGCGTTATGTAAATGCGTCGGACTCGCTGTCAGTTTTATGTGATGGTACTGCACGTTTAGTTGTATCTGACCAGAGTGAAGAGGACACTGATTTCGCTGGACTGAGTGTGAGCGTTCTAGATCGGCTGAGATCTGGATTTCATCTGCTGCTGTCAAAGGAAAACAATGGTGAGCTGATGCGTCATGTAGGAGCCAGTGTGTTCATGTGTGCTCGCGCGGGGAGGAAGAGCTGCTAATCTGTGGAGTTCGCTGACTGAGGAATTCAGGTGATCTTATTTTATTTTATTTGCTCTGTAATAGAGTGAAGAGGCCATTTGTTGTTTCTAGGCCACAGCGCACTCAAGCAACGGTACAGGCCTGCAACGAGGGGTTGGGTGGTGACTAGAACATAGTGTGTGTGTGTGTGTGTGTGTGTGTGGGTAAGTGCGCGCGCGCGTGTATACAAGTGTTCACTAAAAAGGTAGCTTACAGTGTGTTATTTCTACCAAAAAGTTAAAATGAGTATTGAGAAGTGTTATTTCTGATTTAAGTGAGGTAACTAAAAAACGTTATTCTGTTATTTTATCTATTTCATTCTATTTGAATAATAAAGAGTGATTTAATTCACTTAAAGTTACAGAGTAAAATTGAATGGGATTTTGGTGTTTTGTCTGAAAGAGAAAATAAGTACTAAACGACCAGAGGTGATTTACCACTAAAGTTTATTAATCGTTGAAGATTCAATACCAGTGATTTCCTTTATTTAACATTTCTTTTATTGTGTGTGAATAAATATTATTGTTTTGATTATACTTAAACAATTTGTGTTGCTTGAAGTCATTAGGAGAGACACAGTCTTAGACTAAAGGGAAAGAATAACATTATTGCATAGTTGCACGTCGAGAGACACATTTAAAGGATCCGGAGCGTCGCTTGGGTTACACTCAGAGCATAGGGGGCGCTACACATTTTGGGGGCTCGTCCGGGATAGATTATTCTTTTCCTGAGATCCTGTTGAAGATTTTAGAGGACTAAAGAAGTTGTTACTTACTTTTTTCAAGCTTGAAAATGGATTTCAAGGATGATGCACTTTTGGCTGCTGAACTTACAGAGTGGGGTAAGGAAGCTTTGATTGATGAGAATCATGCTATCATGTTAATGGGAGTACCAGCAACAACGGATGTGGCATGTATTGAAACCGCAGTCCAAACCATAAAAGCTGTTGGCAGAGTTAGAGTAAGAGATTCCAAAAAGGGGAAAACTCCAGGTACTGTGATGGTATTATGTGAATGCCGTGAAGTAATTGATTCATCTCGCATACCAGCTGAGTTGCTGAGACCTGATGGTGAAGATCCATGGAGAGTTGTTGTAGCATCGGCTGATGTTCATGCTTCTGATTTCGCAGAGAAGTTGGAAAAATTTCTTCGTGAGGAAGGAAAATCCATGAGTGATTTGGGATCATTGTTCCGTTCGTCTGGGTCGAATGCTTCGTCGCCTGAGTCTATCATTCGTGCTGTTGGTGATCTGCTGGAGAAGACTAAACCTTCTGGAGATTCAAATGCTTACAGAAGATTGAGGATGTTCTCTGGTATCATTCCTATTCCAAATGGAGAAGAGAGTTTTGAGAATTGGTTGGAACAGGCCAGAATGATGACATCTGAATGTGAGTGTTCAGAGAAAGAAAAGAGAAGAAGAATTCTGGAGAGTCTGAAAGGTCCTGCTTTTGATATTGTGAAAGTGGTGAGATTTTCAAGTCCTGAGGCTAGTGCTGAAGAGTTCTTGGAGGCACTGGATAATACTTTTGGATCATCTGAATCAGGTGAAGACCTTTACTTTGCATTCAGATTGCTGAGACAATTCCCTAAAGAAATGCTGTCTGATTTCCTGACACGATTGGAGAAGTCGTTGACGAAAGTTGTGCAGAAAGGAGGATTGATGTCACAGTCAATGGATAAAGTGAGACTTGAACAACTTATTAGAGGGGCTTCTACTGATTCTGACCTGATGTTGTTACAACTGCGCCTAAGAGAAAGGAAAGCTAGACCTCCTGGTTTCTTGGAGTTGTTGAATGAGATAAAGACAGCTGAAGAGAATGAGTTTGCAAGACGTAGGATTGGAATGCCAGTGAAATCATTGAATCTGAAAACTGATTGTGAGGTGGATTCAGAAGTGGTGAAGAAGTTAAGAGCTGAACTTCACGATCTGAAATCGAAAATGAGAAAAGATTCTTCTAAAGGGCCTGCTGATTCCATGAGGACTGATTCTGTTGCAGAGAAGCAGGAGAAGAAAAGAGAGAATACTCATGAAGACACTGAGGTGGAAGAGTTGAAGATGCAGATTCAAAAGTTAAACAAACGTCTGGAAGTAATGAGCATAACCACAACTGCTGAGCAGATGCAGACAAAGAGGCTGAATTATAGAGAAGTGCCTTTGCGAAGAAATACTGAGAAAAGGTTGCAGCCTAAGGAGGATTTCTTCTGTTACCGTTGTGGTGAAGACGGCCATATTGCCACTAAGTGCAGAGCACCAGAGAATACTGGAAAAGTGATTCAAAAGCTGGTGAGATCACTCCATAGAGCTAAAGCTGAAGTGAGCAAAACAAAGGATGATTCCACTGTTTCCAGGGGCCCAGATTGTTTCTCAAAGAAGGGAACTACTGAAGGCAGTGAGAAGTATTGTGTGCCGAGAGGTCTTGTGGGTCCAGTTTCCACAATTTCAGTTGAAGTGAATGGATGTTCATGCAGAGCCCTGCTTGACAGTGGGTCGCAAGTTACCATTGTCTTTGAGTATTTTCATGAGAAACATTTGTCAAATGTTCCAATTCAACCATTGAGTGGATTGTCGATTTGGGGATTGAGTGCTAGTACTTATCCATACAAGGGATATATTCTGTTGGATGTGTCATTTCCTGAGTCGTTCACAGGAGTGAAGGAAACCGTGCCTGTATTAGCGCTGGTGTGTCCAGAACCTAAGGGTCCGAAACAGGTTCCTGTTATCATCGGAACTAATGCAAGTTTCTTCCAAAGACTAATTTCATTGGGACAGGAGTCAGAAGTTTCTGATACTGTACAGTCCTTGAGGATACAGTCAAAAGTTTCCATACCTTGTATTGAAAAGCTGCCGAGGAAGGAAGAAGTGACTGACTGTGTGGAAGGGAGTGTAACGTGGATGTCCTGGAGAGCTGAAGATACCTCAGAATGGTGAAAAGTATGCTGAGTGTAAAGTGGAACTGAAGAAACAGACTAGAGAAGACATTCTGATTGTGGAAGCCACTGAGGAGAACCAGTTACCTGCTGGAGTGTTTGTTCCTTCGTCTGTCTTGCATTCATCTGATGTGGATGTGGATAGTTTCAAGTTGCTGGTGTGTAATGAGACTGGGAAAGATATAGCTATTTCTGAAGGAACAGTGATGGCGAATGTGTTTCATACGGATACTGTAACTGTGATGCAAAGAGAACAGAACTCTGTGACAAAGTTGGATCCAAATATCTTTAACTTTGGTGATTCTCCAATACCGAGTAACTGGGAAGGAAGATTGAGAAAGAGGTTGTCTGAGCGTGGGAATGTGTTTTCCATATCTGAGTGGGACGTGGGGAAAGCGAAGGATGTTACTCATACTATCAGACTGAAAGATAGTACCCCTTTCCGAGAGAGGTCGAGGCGGATTGCTACAGCTGACATAGATGATGTGCGTCGTCATCTGAAGGATCTGTTGGCTGCAGGAGTTATTAAGGAGTCAAGGAGTCCTTATGCCTCGCCCATAGTCATAGCGCGAAAGAAGAATGGAGCTATCAGAATGTGCATTGACTATAGAACTCTGAACTCCAGAACTGTACCTGACCAGTACACAACGCCGAGGATAGAAGATGCTTTGGATTGTCTGACAGGAAGTAGGTGGTTTTCAGTGTTGGATTTGAGAAGTGGATACTATCAAATTGAAATGGCTTCTGAGGATAAGGAGAAGACCGCATTCATTTGTCCTCTTGGATTCTACCAATTTGAACGTATGCCTCAGGGGATATCTGGAGCTCCTGCGACGTTTCAGAGATTGATGGAGAGAGCAGTTGGAGACATGAACTTACTACAAGTGATTGTGTACTTGGATGATCTGATTGTTTTCGGAAGAACATTGGAGGAACATGAAGAGAGACTGATGAAAGTGCTTGATAGATTGGAGGAGTTTGGGCTAAAATTATCAGTTGATAAGTGTCAATTCTGTCAACCGTCTGTCAAGTATGTGGGACATATTGTGAGTGCGGAAGGTGTAACACCAGATCCAGAGAAGGTGAAGGCTGTGAAGGAGTGGAAGATACCTCATGATCTGAAGTCCTTGAGATCATTTCTTGGATTTTGCGGATTTTATCGCAGATTTGTCAAGAATTACTCCAAGATCGTAAGGCCTTTAACAGAATTAACCAAAGGGTATGCACCTGTGAGGGGTAAAAAGAAGGTGGAGAAGAAAGGGAAATACTTCCAAGAGAAGGAATCTTTTGGAGAGAGGTGGACTGATGAATGCACGGAAGCATTTCATTCTATTATCAAGTGTTTGACTCATGCACCTGTACTGGCATATGCTGATCCATCTAAGCCGTATATACTGCATGTGGATGCTAGCCTAAAAGGGCTGGGAGCAGTCTTGAATCAAGAGTACCCAGAGGGGTTGAGACCAATTGCATTCGCAAGTAGGAAGCTGAGTGAGACAGAACAACGATATCCCATTCATCAGTTGGAGTTCCTGGCGCTGAAATGGTCGATTGTTGACAAATTCCACGACTACTTGTATGGAATGAAATTCACCGTAAGGACTGACAACAATCCCCTTACATATGTTCTAACAAGTGCAAAACTTAATGCAACTGGACATAGATGGTTGAGTGCATTAGCCACGTATGATTTTAACCTACAGTATAAGGCTGGAAGTCAGAACGTGGATGCAGATGTACTGTCGCGTTATCCTGTGGATAAATGTGGAACTGCCAACTGGATGGATATTCCTAGATCAGGGGTTAAAGCTATTTGTGGACGTGTGAAGAGTAATTACTGGTCTGAAGAAGGGGATGACAGACTGGTAGATCAGTTGGGTGTTGGAGTTGAAAGTGTTCCAGAACTGTATGTTTGCCCAATTCGTTTGAACACTAATGAGGGAGATTCTTTGACTAACCAGGAGTTGAGATTGGCACAGGTGGAAGATCCGGTCATTGGTCCAGTGATGGAAGATGTGGAGTGTGGAAAGTGTCTGAAAACAACAAAGAGTTCAGACGTGTTGGAGACTTTGTTGAGGAAACAAGGGAAGAAGTTGGTTATTCGTAATCATCTGTTGTGCAGAGTGACACAGAATTCTCTTGGAGGAGAGAAAGTACAGTTGGTGTTGCCTGGAAAGTACAGACAGGAAGTCTTGAATTCTTTACATGATGAGTCGGGTCATCTGGGTATTGAGAGAACGACGGAGCTGTGCAAGGACAGATTCTACTGGCCGCATATGTCCGTGGAAGTGGAAAGATATGTGAAGAATTGTGGGAGGTGTATTGTGAGGAAGACATTGCCGCAAAGATCTGCATACTTGAATCATATTTCAAGCAGTGGACCGATGGATCTTGTTTGCATTGATTTCCTATCAATTGAGCCAGATGTGAGAGGAGTATCAAATGTTCTTGTAGTAACTGATCACTTTTCACGTTATGCCCAAGCGTATCCTGCAAGAGATCAGAAGGCACTGACAGTTGCAAAGATTCTAGTGGAGAAGTTTTTCGTTCATTACGGATTACCTGCTAGGATACACTCAGACCAGGGTCGAGACTTTGAGAGCCGACTGATCAAAGAGTTGCTTGGAATTCTGGGGATAAGAAAGTCTCGTACATCACCATATCATCCTCAGGGAGATCCGCAACCGGAACGTTTTAATAGAACGTTGTTATCCATGCTGGGGACCCTTGATGCTTCTAAGAAGGAGAGATGGAGTCAGAGTGTGAGTCAGATGGTGCATGCGTATAACTGCACGAAGAGTGAAGTTACTGGATTTTCTCCTTACTATCTCATGTTTGGGAGGGAGGCTCGTCTTCCAATTGATGTACGCTTTGGGAATGCTGGAGATGGAACGAGAGGAGAAAAGCATGTGAAGTATGTAGAGAGAATGAAAGAGGATTTGAGAAATGCCTTTGATTTATCATTGCAGAATGCACAGAAAACGGAGCAGAGGAACAAAAGACTCTATGATCAGAGAGTGAAGTTCCGTGAGCTTGACGAAGGAGACTGTGTGCTGGTGAAGAATCTTGCTACAACTGGGAAGCAAAAGTTGAGAGATAAGTGGGGTTCAGTACCTTACCTTGTTCTGGAGAAGCTGGAGAACTTGCCTGTGTACAGGGTGAAGCCGAAGACTGGAACAGGAGGGGTGAGAACTTTGCACAGAGATCATTTGTTGCCGATTGGTGAGGGAGTGAGAATTAACTTACCTTCTGAGAGGGAGGACAGTTCACGCCGTGTGGTGACCAGATCTAAAACTGTGGAAAGAAGACAGAAGAAAGTAGTGAATCATGAAAGAGAGAATCGTGAATCAGTGGACTTGCATTCTGAGAGTGATGACAGTAGTGATTGTGTGTATTATCCAGTGGGAAGGACTGTGAACCTTGAAAGACTGTCTTTTCCATCAACTGAGAGGGAAAACATACAGAGTCCTACTAGGTCTCGAGAGGATGCTGATCAGGTGGACGTGATTGGAGGAGAGGAGTCTGAGGCTCAAATGGAGGAGAACATTGAGGATTCAGTTTCTGAAGAGGAAAGAATGGAAACTGTGAATGCTGCGAGGGGAGAAGAGGAACTTGAAAGAGTGAGGAATTATCCGAAGAGGATGATTAAACCAGTTCAGAAGTTGAGTTATGATGAACTTGGAAAGTCTTCTGACAGGCCTTTGACTATCGTGTATAGAGGGATGGTTGTGAGGATTCAAGAGCCTTCTAAGAAGAAGAGTGCTTGCAGAACATTGTGGTGTCATCCAATGGCCGCATGTGAACGCTGTGTTCAGCAGAAGATGTATCCAAAGTCTGAAGTATTACTACATTTTTAGTAAAAGACTCATGAGGACATGAGTAATTTAGTAGGGGGAGAGTGTAACCCAGGTGGGTTATTAATATTCCGTATAGGTTTATTAATATCTTATTTCTGAGAATATTACAGAAATAGTTAATTCTAAGTGAGAGGAATTATTATTGATTAAACTATATTCTTATTTATTCAGAGAGTTCAATTATAGGATTTATAAGTAATATAGTGTGTTGAATGTGAAGAAGAATATAACTGGGTTATGTTGCTTTAAGAATAATGAGGGAGATTAAAGTTTGTCTGTAATGTACTTTGGTGAAAACGTGCTTTTGCCTAGCAAGCTTCTACTTCTTTATTTTCATTGGCTGTTGCTCTGTGTTTATCCCGCCGCCTTAGACAGAGGGGATTCTGATTGGACGAGAGCAGGTTAGAGGGGGAGAGGGAGGTTATTCTGGAGGAGAAAAAGAACGAGAGCTAGGCGGATCGCGGCTGACGAGTGTGTTCTGATCGCTGAAGTGGAAAATGTAATATTATATAAGTGCTGCATAAGTGTTTAATCTGTGCATTTATTCATCTCAGACTTTCAAACAAGCGATTGTGAAGTGTTTACAAGTTACTCCGTACAGGAGTTCGTGCAGGTGTTCATTTAGTAGTGATGACCGTAGCGTTATGTAAATGCGTCGGACTCGCTGTCAGTTTTATGTGATGGTACTGCACGTTTAGTTGTATCTGACCAGAGTGAAGAGGACACTGATTTCGCTGGACTGAGTGTGAGCGTTCTAGATCGGCTGAGATCTGGATTTCATCTGCTGCTGTCAAAGGAAAACAATGGTGAGCTGATGCGTCATGTAGGAGCCAGTGTGTTCATGTGTGCTCGCGCGGGGAGGAAGAGCTGCTAATCTGTGGAGTTCGCTGACTGAGGAATTCAGGTGATCTTATTTTATTTTATTTGCTCTGTAATAGAGTGAAGAGGCCATTTGTTGTTTCTAGGCCACAGCGCACTCAAGCAACGGTACAGGCCTGCAACGAGGGGTTGGGTGGTGACTAGAACATAGTGTGTGTGTGTGTGGGTAAGTGCGCGCGCGCGTGTATACAAGTGTTCACTAAAAAGGTAGCTTACAGTGTGTTATTTCTACCAAAAAGTTAAAATGAGTATTGAGAAGTGTTATTTCTGATTTAAGTGAGGTAACTAAAAAACGTTATTCTGTTATTTTATCTATTTCATTCTATTTGAATAATAAAGAGTGATTTAATTCACTTAAAGTTACAGAGTAAAATTGAATGGGATTTTGGTGTTTTGTCTGAAAGAGAAAATAAGTACTAAACGACCAGAGGTGATTTACCACTAAAGTTTATTAATCGTTGAAGATTCAATACCAGTGATTTCCTTTATTTAACATTTCTTTTATTGTGTGTGAATAAATATTATTGTTTTGATTATACTTAAACAATTTGTGTTGCTTGAAGTCATTAGGAGAGACACAGTCTTAGACTAAAGGGAAAGAATAACATTATTGCATAGTTGCACGTCGAGAGACACATTTAAAGGATCCGGAGCGTCGCTTGGGTTACACTCAGAGCATAGGGGGCGCTACATGTATTTCATTATTTATCTAAAGAATACAGAGTTAATAAAGAATTTAGAATATGTCCCTACCTATCGAATGCGCCACAATCCAATCCAGCAGGTGGCGGTAATGCACCTTCAAGACATCCACCAATCAGATCAAAGCAAGCGCAGCTGAACAGACTTCAATCGCGAAAAAGAGACACAGGACGACCATGCTTTTTAGAGGTAAGTAGGCCTACAAAAATATATTTATACAATTCATCTCAATTTTATTATTTTATTTTATTTATATTATTTTATTATTTAGTATTTTTATTCATCTTTATGTTTTACAACTTGTGTGCTTCTGAGAGTTTTAGTGAACTGCAATGTTAATAATAGTCACATGAGCGCCCTCGTAAGTTACACAACCAACGGCCAGGATAATATTAATACATTGAGTTTCAGTTTGTTTTTCACCAAACCATATCATATTTGTATTCATTTTTTTTCTTAAGATTGGCATACACTATGAATTGCGTCCGAATTCTGACTCGTGCAACTCTTTTTTTTTTTTGGTCGTGCATCGTTTGTTGTGAGGTGTTCATCTATTTTATGAGATGATTTTTGTATTAAGATGATTCATCTGTGCGTGCAACGAGTAAAATTAATGTGCGGCGCGGATCCACAAACGTATCTTACTCGGTGCACGCACAGATGAATCATTTTGAATCATCCCATATTCGTCCAGTGTATAAACGAGAGGCGATCGGAAGGTTAGATGGATTTCTGGCTTGTCAGTAATTGTGTTCACCACTCGTGAGAGTATCTCACAGCTGAAGCAGAACTAGAACTGATTGACCTGTTAGCGCGGTGAGGGGAAATACAATCAGTTCATAACTGCTTCAGCTGTACGATATCATCACGAGAGCAGATCACAATGGCTGTGTCCCAATTCAGGGGCTGCATCCTCCTAAGGCCGCATTTGAAGGCCGATTGCGTCACCGCAGAGCGACGAGGCTGTCCCAATTCGAAGGAGCCTTCTAATGCGGCCTGCCGTCAGTGTTGCCAAGTCCGCGGTTTTCACGCCGAATTGGGCTACTTTTATGTTGTTGTTGCGGGTAAAAAAATATTTCCACGGGTTGATTTTTAACCCTGTAAGTACGATTTCGTCGCTCCACCATCCCCAAACGCACATATTCAGGGGAGAATTTGGCCGTTCAATGGAGAAAATTGCATTGGGAGTTTTGGGTTAGTTTTGTTGCAGAGACCTGGCAACCCTATCTCCCCGGAACGCAAAGGATAGAACGGATTCTTCGCAGCCTAGCCCATCCCACGGCAGAGGAATACAAATATAAATGTAAGTATTGTGTTTTAATTTACTTAAATAACCAACCAAACGTGTTAAAAACCTGGGGTCTTTATTTCTTAACGTCAACTTGAAGCCTGCGTTACCACTGAGGCTTTATCCTTAGGTGATCTGATGTAACGTTAATATTTTGTTTTGTTTTATGGAGCAGTTAGCAGACAGCTTTATTAAAATAAGGGCAGCAAATTAGTATTTATTTACCCGGCCGAAAAACTCGGCCAGTGTGGATTGACACTGATCACTGATCACTCTGTCGGGGTTAATTCTGCGATAACAACAGGCTGGGTGTACATTATCCTTTACTTATAGCCCTCCTTATCCAGTTGATAACAATAGTCTATCATTAAAGCTTTGTCTACAAATGTTTTAACCAAATTTGAGTATCTAGAAATATGATTTCTGGAGTATTTTGTATACATGTATAATACATGTATACAAAATGTATAGCTGCATCATATATTTAAAATTCCACCCCTGCCTTGCAGGTATACAAAAAAAATTGGGACAACTAAAATAAAAATACATGTATGCAAGTTAATAGACACATCTTTGCTGACATATATTGCTGTTGTGTTTGTTGTTTTTAACAGGAATGTTTATTTTCTCTGCATTAGGATTGCAAGTGTCCTGGGACAGGTGAGGGAGTGAAAAACTTGGCCATGGTTTGTCCTCATTAATGACGTGTTGGGACAGGCATTCTAACCCTCCTGTCCTCATGGCCTTCACCCCTGAGGACCACGGGCGTCGCTAGGCCCATTTCAGAGGGACTTCATTTTTTATTTGTAAATAAAAAGTTATTTCTCTGCATTGTTTATTTTTGTAATGCAATTTTTTTTTTAATGAAACCAATAAATTGTTTACATATTTGTCATGCAAGTTTTTTAAATGAAATAAATTATTCTGTTGGCTACATTTTTGTCATGTCAATTAATTTGTAAATGAAACAAATTGTTCTAAAAAAAATATTTACAGTACTTGTTTACAAGTATTTACAAGATAAGTTACGTTTAAGATGGGAAAAACTAAATAAAATGTTAAATGAACTGTACATAAAAAATAATGGAAGAAAGGGTTTTATGTAGACTTTTATTGAGCAGGGTGGAGACCCTGGATGGGCTGCACAATAGAGACCCTGGTATAGCAGCGGGACATCATCTTGGATCAGCGGATATTTCCACCTGTCCAACAGGTTTGCAGTGCTGACTCAGTCGACTGCTGCCATGTCGCTTAGATGTTTTCAGAAAGAGTGATGAATAAATTAAATGAACTTACATCCTCAAAATCAAACCATAACATATTTTAACATGCATAACTGTTCTATGAGCTGAACTCTGCAGAACAGCGGCCCTCCAGGACCAATGGTTCCTATCCCGGATCTTGAGACTATTTTAGTGTATTTTATTTTTGGATTCTATAATGTTCATATTTTTTAAACAATATCAAAATCTTATATCCATGTATATAAAGTCAGTTTTTCATTGAACTACAATATTTGCCGCTGAGATGAAGTTTAAACTCAAATACAGAGTAAATACATTTTTTGTTGCAGCATTTGTAATGTTTAGCAACTGTGACAGCTGCCGTTGAAGAGTAGCAGTAACAAACTGAACTGCCTAACAACAAAACAACTAAAGATGTTCACTTCCGTCCATTTATGTACATAATAAAGAGTATAAACTATATAAACTCGCATGTTGGTTACATATTAGTCGACATTTGAATATTTATTGCATTTTTTATTTATTTATCATTAGATAAGGCTACTGGAGTAAATTGAATCCCAATGCTTACGTTCCATTTATGTGTAATCTGGCTTTCTTTAAAAAAAAAAATCTGACGTCGCGGCGCGCAATGAATTCTGGGGTTGGCAAGGCTGCGAAGCATCCATCCGAGTATCCTTCGTTTCACGGGAAAAGAAGGACGCATTTGCAGGCGTTATTTTGAAGGAGCCTTCGAAGGACCTTTGAATTGGGACAGCCTTCGTCGCGCCGCGGTGACGCAATCCGCTATACCTTCCACTGTAAACAAGTCTCGGTGCGTCCTTTGAAGGCCGCGTCGGCCGCGCACTTCGAAGGACACAGCCTTCAGAGGACGCAGCCCTTGAATTGGGACACAGCTAATTAGATCCTTACAGTTTAATCTTTAATGCAGCAAGAAAAAAGAAAAGAGTGAGATCTTTAAGTTCTGTAGGCAGCTATATCATTATCAAACTACAGAAATTTAGTTAACAGTTGTGCCTCCAATTCGTGTTGTAAAATGGAAAAAAAATCTCTTCCAAACCACCATGTAGCCTATCCAGCTCCTCTTTTATTTTCTTAATTTAACTACTTGGTCATTCATTTACTTGTTTCATTTTCACACTTTATTTATTTACTATTAAATACAATAATATTATTAGATAAAACACCGGATATAGTCACTTTGCTCTTTCATTCATTGTGTGACTGCTGGTCCTTTAAAGTCTATACTAAAATGCATTAAATAGTCCTGAATTTAATGTTACTGTGTTTTAACTGGGATATCAAGATTTTGATAAAATTTAAAGTTTCACTTCATTTTGTAGTAGGCTATATTTGTAATGTATAATTAATCACATTTCCAAATATTTACTAACTTCTTGTTGTTTTAGATGCTGTGAATGCTGATAATAAGAGGCATCAGGGTTTATCTTTGCTGGGACGGTGCAGAACTGGCTCCATTACAACCTGAAAGGCTTCGGGGCATTGCTCCTGGTGGAACCCCCTGAGTTTGGAGTATTTTATTCTTTCTTCTACCTTCTTTCTTTCAGTAGTACTGTGTCATTTCTGTATTTATTGGCAAGTTTACATTTGTATTTACTTCCATTTTGCAGATGCACGTTGTCATGTTTTTCCAGGCTCTTCTCATTTGTGTTATAAATTCAGATGTAATTGTTTTAAGTCAATGTAAGATTTCCTGTTGTAACTGTGGGGGCATAAATAAATACATTTGCATGTAAACTGAAGGATGGTGTTTACTTTGAGTGACTTTTTGATGCAAAATCATATCAACTGCAGCCACACATGGTCTCTGATTAAAATGAATAAAATAAAGAGACAAATTAACTGGCATAGAATCCTGCTGTACATAAAGCAAGATTGATCTATTTTTCATTGTTGAAATAACATTATTTCACGGTGCAAACCTGATGAAAAATCAACATTCTCAACATTGAGATCTCAACATTGATTCAATGATATTTTAGTTGATGCATTAACATTGATTCAACGCTGATTCACTGTTTGTCTGCTATCTGGGCAGTCTAAACGAGCAGGGGAAAAAAAACACTGATTCAGGCAACATACGTTTAATACGTCAAAAACATAAGCTTTTTGGATAAACTTGCAAACTACTTTAATCACTTTATTAACTCTTTCCCGGCCAAAAAACTGAATTTTCCAGTTCCCTCTCTGGGAACTCGAGCTGCGTCGAAACGCTGTGAGAATGCCTCTGCGTGATTGCGTCGTGAAGCGTGTGTCGAACCAGTCCAATCGGAAGACGGAATGTCATAGGTGGGTGACGTCATAGACCGGAAACTATAAAGCATCCGCGAACACAAACAGAAACTAGCTTCTGTGCCTTCAGCAAGCGATCTGTGTGAATCTGTCTGTCTATTTGGTGTTTTTGTCTGTCTATTGAGAGAAATTTTCCACCTTTGTTAAATAGATATACACATATATTAGAACATAAAAGAAAAAAGAGAAAATGGCGAGTGTGTTCATCCCTGCCCTCGCTACATCACGGGTGGGGATAAACACTTGATGTGTGTTGTATGTTTGGGAGCGCAGCACGCTCAGGCAGCCCTCGAGGGGGCTGCTTGCGAGCACTGTGAGCGGCTACCGTTGAGAACGCTTCGCTCCCGCCTGGCACTCTTTGAGGAGGGTGCCTCGGCTCGTGTTCCTCGCGGCTCAGGTCCTGCTGTTGCTGAGGCAGAGCAGCGGCTTCAGTCATGGGGTTCACATATGGACCTTACAGAGGGGTTTGAGACGGGCACAGCCTTTTCTCAGCCCTCACCTGTAAGATCCAGTGCCTCGTCTCGGGGTTTGCAAGCCCGCCCTGCGGTTTCTTCCTCCCCGTGCAGGGCACCGGTGCTCCAACTATCCAGCTCTGAGGACGTGGACGTTGAGAGCATCGCGACTGAAGACTCGCCACTTCAGTCACCCGCTGGTGAGGAGCTAGTTGAGGTGCTCATGAGAGCAGTGGCCAGGTTAAAAATCGACTGGCCGGCAGAAAGATCAGAATCCCATCATAAGCGCAGCAAATTAGATGAGTGATTCCTGCCCTCTCGTGCAGCAGAGCCTCAACGTCGGGGCTTGCCGTTCTTCCCCGATCTGCACACCGAGGTGTCTAGATCATGGAAGAAGCCGGCATCACCACCATTACCGCACTTCCCTACAGAGAGACTGGGAGGCGGGGCGGCGCTGGCAGACGAGGCCTTCGAGGGGAAGGGCTGATCTGAGGACAGTCCTTATCGCCAAGAAGGCCTCGTCGAAAAAGTCCTGACGCCAGACGGGTCAGGACGCTGAGGGTGATCCCCTCCGTAGGAAGACGGTGCTTACCTCTGCACATGGTACCCGTCTTCCTTCGGTGCCCTCAGGGGACCACGCTGCCAACCCTGCCGCAATGCCGGGGTGCAGACGGTCTCCGCGGGCCAGCCAAGGGTGGTCCGCTCCCTCTTCGGGGGGCTTCCGAGCAGTCAAGTCAGGCGTTCAAGTCAGACACGCATAGCATCAATCCTATTGGCGGTGAAAGAACCGAAGCTAGACCGACCTGTCACTGTGAAGCAGTTCCAGAAACTGTTAGTCCTCATGGCAGCTGCGTCCATCGTAATACCTTTTAGCCTGCTGAATATGAGGCCGCTGCAGTGGTGGCTCAGAACCAAGGGGTTCTCCCCGAGAGGGGAATCCACTCCGCACGATCAAAGTCACGCGGCGATGCCTTCGTGCTCTGGTCATGTGGAAAGATCCTGGGTTTCTGTCCCAGGGACCTGTGTTAGGGGCTCATGTTCGTCGCGTCACGCTAACAACAGATGCATCTCTCACGGGGTGGGGGGCGACCATGAATGGTCACTCGTCCCAAGGTCTATGGCAGGAACATCAGCGGCTATAGCACATAAATCGGCTAGAGATGCTGGCTATGTTTCTTGCATTGAAACATTTCCTGCCAGACCTCAGGGGCCATCATGTGTTGGTAAGATCAGACAACACTTCGGTGGTCACCTATATAAACCATCAGGGGGTCTGAGGTCTCGCCCCTTGTACAAGTTGGCACGTCAGACGTTGGCACGTCAAATCACGTCAGATTTGGGGCACTTTTTGCGTTTCTTTACCTCTTCTTGACGGATAGCTTCCTGTACTCCTAAGTTGCTTTGGATAAAACATCTGCTAAATGCATAAATGTAAATGTAAGGACTTATTTACTGAAATATTGTTCAGAAAAACAGTAAGATTGCAAGTGTAATTTTATGTAGTATTATAATCATTATAATAATAATCTTTTCTCTAGCAATCTCTTAATGTAATGCTCTTTAATATTTATGCTGCTATGCTGATGTTTTGAATGTCAGAAAAGTGTAAAACTGAACAACTAGAGCTTTATTTGTCTGCCTTTAATTCCACCATGTAACTTTTTTTGTTGAAAATTTACTACATTTATACAATGAGCAAGTACATCATGAATCCATCTTCCAAAATGTGTTTTAAGTTACATAGTGCACCTGTAAAAATAATCAAAAATCTAAATGAAATAAGCTTCATACGTGATATAAAGCATAAAGAAATATACACTTCAGTGATTACACAATGCTACATCAATTCATTAACCTTTTGCATCTTTGTTCATTCATCTTTAAAATTATGTTCAAATGACTTCAGTCATAAACCGTCAATCATCCAGGGCTCCGCCCACAAAGAGATGCATAAAGGCTGCCATATATTCCATTTGGCTCCGGAAAACGGTCTCCGAAAAATTACCTGATCTGTGACTCATGATCCGTAATGTGATCCGAACCGAGTTTTGTGATCCGTTACACCCCTAACTAAAACACACCTTAAAGTTTTGTCTATCAAAAACCAATGAACATCATCATTATTACTCAGGGAAAAACGTGTGACATGTGCCCCAAACCTTGAGTTCACAATTCAAGTTCTCAATTCAGATCTACTTCATTACATACATAATTTGTGTGTCCTAATGTATGTCTCTGTGGTGTTACTGTTTATTTGATACTCAACAGATGTTACAATATACAATGACACTGAATTATTTTAATCTAAGGCAGATTGTAACCAGGATACGAAACCACTAAATTTTGACCTTAAGCCTCATAGTCTATTTGCGACAACTAGCCCCTTTCTCCCCATTACACATTTGAATCAAAAGATCGATCAGTAAACGATGCTCTTACCTGTTTCTCCAACACTCATACCAGTGATAAATGAACAGGATGAAACCAGCAGTGGGTTTAATGTGGTCAACAGCTTATATTTAACAAAAGGAAATGACACCTCACCTAGTGCTCATATAGCAGAAGCACCGTTTAAACAAGACAACATCAGAGATGACATTAGACTAAAGTAATACAAGTTAAACTGGTGAAACTTTATGTCAGTCTGTAGAGATGCTCATGAGCATGCATATATTAACCTGTTCCTATACGGCCAAGAAAATAATTGCTCATGCATTTGATAAACCACAACTAAGGTTTTATTTAAAATATACATGTGATTATACGGTATGAGGTCCAACAGTGTCATAATCATTTACGAAGGATTTTAAATGTATGATAAGACATAAACATTTTGAACTGCACTGTCATTCAGACACAAAGGGGCATCAAGATTCAGAGTATGAATCTCAACAATGATGACAATCAAAAGCTTCATGCTGCAATGCATGCTGGTTACCTAGTCTCTGTGCAGTGAGTGCACTTTGACTTCACATTGTGGCCATAGTATGAGCTCACAGTGAGCGTTTTAGCTCGCTCTGACCTTATATTGTGACCACATCCCGAGTATCCTGAGAGCTAATTTTGAAAAAGAAAAAAGAGAAAATGGCGAGTGTGTTCATCCCTGCCCTCGCTACATCACGGGTGGGGATACACACTTGATGTGTGTTGTATGTTTGGGAGCGCAGCACGCTCAGGCAGCCCTCGAGGGGGCTGCTTGCGAGCACTGTGAGCGGCTACCGTTGAGAACGCTTCGCTCCCGCCTGGCACTCTTTGAGGAGGGTGCCTCGGCTCGTGTTCCTCGCGGCTCAGGTCCTGCTGTTGCTGAGGCAGAGCGGCGGCTTCAGTCATGGGGTTCACATATGGACCTTACAGAGGGGTTTGAGACGGGCACAGCCTTTTCTCAGCCCTCACCTGTAAGATCCAGTGCCTCGTCTCGGGGTTTGCAAGCCCGCCCTGCGGTTTCTTCCTCCCCGTGCAGGGCACCGGTGCTCCAACTATCCAGCTCTGAGGAGGTGGACGTTGAGAGCATCGCGACTGAAGACTCGCCACTTCAGTCACCCGCTGGTGAGGAGCTAGTTGAGGTGCTCATGAGAGCAGTGGCCAGGTTAAAAATCGACTGGCCGGCAGAAAGATCAGAATCCCATCATAAGCGCAGCAAATTAGATGAGCGATTCCTGCCCTCTCGTGCAGCAGAGCCTCAACGTCGGGGCTTGCCGTTCTTCCCCGATCTGCACACCGAGGTGTCTAGATCATGGAAGAAGCCGGCATCACCACCATTACCGCACTTCCCTACAGAGAGACTGGGAGGCGGGGCGGCGCTGGCAGACGAGGCCTTCGAGGGGAAGGGCTGATCTGAGGACAGTCCTTATCGCCAAGAAGGCCTCGTCGAAAAAGTCCTGACGCCAGACGGGTCAGGACGCTGAGGGTGATCCCCTCCGTAGGAAGACGGTGCTTACCTCTGCACATGGTACCCGTCTTTCTTCGGTGCCCTCAGGGGACCACGCTGCCAACCCTGCCGCAATGCCGGGGTGCAGACGGTCTCCGCGGGCCAGCCAAGGGTGGTCCGCTCCCTCTTCGGGGGGCTTCCGAGCAGTCAAGTCAGGCGTTCCCTGCCAGTTTCGCCACTTCAGGGCACTGCACTTGCTGTTCAAAGTACACCAGAGGCCAGCCTCGATAGAGGAAACGTCTATTGAATATATCTCATTGGGTCCTGCAGATAGTAGAAAGGGGGTACGCGATTCAGTTCAGAAGGCGGTCACCTCCTTTCAGCAGTGTCTTATCTACAGAGGTGGGCTCGGAGCAGGCTCTGGTTATGGCACAAGTAGTCTTCTGCAAAAGGGGGCTATAGAAAGGGTTCCTCCTCCCAGCAGGGAGTCTGGGTTTTACAGCCGTTACTTCATTGTACCAAAGAAGGATGGAGGGTTGCGCCCGATACTAGATCTGCATCTCTTAAATCGCTCTGTAGCAAAGCTCAAGTTCAAGATGCTTACACTCAGACAGATCGTGTCACAGATCAGATCCGAGGATTGGTTTGTGACCATAGATCTCAAAGACGCGTATTTCCATGTTTCCATCCTTCCACATCACAGGAAGTTTCTGAGGTTTGCTTTCGGGGGAGAGGCATACCAATATCGAGTACTTCCCTTTGGTCTAGCACTGTCACCCCGCACCTTCACGAAGTGTGTGGATGCAGCTCTGACGCCGTTGCGTCTGCAGGGCATCCGCATACTCAATTACATCGACGATTGGTTGATTTTGGCTCAATCAGAGCAGATGGCGGTTCAGCATTGAGATGCTGTTCTCGCACACATGTCGAGGTTGGGGTTGAGACTAAACGCAAAGAAAAGTGTGATTTCTCCGGCTCAGAGAACCACCTTTCTAGGCGGGATATGGGATTCTGTAATTATGCGGGTGCAATTATCGCCGACACGCATAGCATCAATCCTATTGGCGGTGAAAGAACCGAAGCTAGACCGACCTGTCACTGTGAAGCAGTTCCAGAAACTGTTAGTCCTCATGGCAGCTGCGTCCATCGTAATACCTTTTAGCCTGCTGAATATGAGGCCGCTGCAGTGGTGGCTCAGAACCAAGGGGTTCTCCCCGAGAGGGGAATCCACTCCGCACGATCAAAGTCACGCGGCGATGCCTTCGTGCTCTGGTCATGTGGAAAGATCCTGGGTTTCTGTCCCAGGGACCTGTGTTAGGGGCTCATGTTCGTCGCGTCACGCTAACAACAGATGCATCTCTCACGGGGTGGGGGGCGACCATGAATGGTCACTCGTCCCAAGGTCTATGGCAGGAACATCAGCGGCTATAGCACATAAATCGGCTAGAGATGCTGGCTATGTTTCTTGCATTGAAACATTTCCTGCCAGACCTCAGGGGCCATCATGTGTTGGTAAGATCAGACAACACTTCGGTGGTCACCTATATAAACCATCAGGGGGTCTGAGGTCTCGCCCCTTGTACAAGTTGGCACGTCAGACGTTGGCACGTCAAATCACGTCAGATTTGGGGCACTTTTTGCGTTTCTTTACCTCTTCTTGACGGATAGCTTCCTGTACTCCTAAGTTGCTTTGGATAAAACATCTGCTAAATGCATAAATGTAAATGTAAGGACTTATTTACTGAAATATTGTTCAGAAAAACAGTAAGATTGCGAGTGTAATTTTATGTAGTATTATAATCATTATAATAATAATCTTTTCTCTAGCAATCTCTTAATGTAATGCTCTTTAATATTTATGCTGCTATGCTGATGTTTTGAATGTCAGAAAAGTGTAAAACTGAACAACTAGAGCTTTATTTGTCTGCCTTTAATTCCACCATGTAACTTTTTTTGTTGAAAATTTACTACATTTATACAATGAGCAAGTACATCATGAATCCATCTTCCAAAATGTGTTTTAAGTTACATAGTGCACCTGTAAAAATAATCAAAAATCTAAATGAAATAAGCTTCATACGTGATATAAAGCATAAAGAAATATACACTTCAGTGATTACACAATGCTACATCAATTCATTAACCTTTTGCATCTTTGTTCATTCATCTTTAAAATTATGTTCAAATGACTTCAGTCATAAACCGTCAATCATCCAGGGCTCCGCCCACAAAGAGATGCATAAAGGCTGCCATATATTCCATTTGGCTCCGGAAAACGGTCTCCGAAAAATTACCTGATCTGTGACTCATGATCCGTAATGTGATCCGAACCGAGTTTTGTGATCCGTTACACCCCTAACTAAAACACACCTTAAAGTTTTGTCTATCAAAAACCAATGAACATCATCATTATTACTCAGGGAAAAACGTGTGACACGTGCCCCAAACCTTGAGTTCACAATTCAAGTTCTCAATTCAGATCTACTTCATTACATACATAATTTGTGTGTCCTAATGTATGTCTCTGTGGTGTTACTGTTTATTTGATACTCAACAGATGTTACAATATACAATGACACTGAATTATTTTAATCTAAGGCAGATTGTAACCAGGATACGAAACCACTAACTTTTGACCTTAAGCCTCATAGTCTATTTGCGACAACTAGCCCCTTTCTCCCCATTACACATTTGAATCTAAAGATCGATCAGTAAACGATGCTCTTACCTGTTTCTCCAACACTCATACCAGTGACAAATGAACAGGATGAAACCAGCAGTGGGTTTAATGTGGTCAACAGCTTATATTTAACAAAAGGAAATGACACCACACCTAGTGCTCATATAGCAGAAGCACCGTTTAAACAAGACAACATCAGAGATGACATTAGACTAAAGTAATACTTAAAAGTTAAACTGGTGAAACTTTATGTCAGTCTGTAGAGATGCTCATGAGCATGCATATATTAACCTGTTCCTATACGGCCAAGAAAATAATTGCTCATGCATTTGATAAACCACCAGTGTTATGACCAGTGTCATAATCATTTACGAAGGATTTTAAATGTATGATAAGACATAAACATTTTGAACTGCACTGTCATTCAGACACAAAGGGGCATCAAGATTCAGAGTATGAATCTCAACAATGATGACAATCAAAAACTTCATGCTGCAATGCATGCTGGTTACCTAGTCTCTGTGCAGTGAGTGCACTTTGACTTCACATTGTGGCCATAGTATGAGCTCACAGTGAGCGTTTTAGCTTGCTCTGACCTTATATTGTGACCACATCCCGAGTATCCTGAGAGCTAATTTTGAGATCAAATTGTTGACTGGGTAAGCTGCTTGATTATAGTTCCTGGTTCTGTTGTCTCAGATGAGCCATCTGCTGGTGCACAAGTAAATAACACCCGTCTACAATCATTCTCTTCAGACACAGGTTTAGACACAGATAAGTTATTAATCACAATGCTTCCCAGGGGGAAAATGTTTTCATATCTGGAAAATTCACAGTTATTTCATTTTCAAAGAGGAAAGAGGAAACTACATAATTGTATAGAGCAAACAATGCCTTAGTTCCATCTTCAAAGGACTCAACAGCCACACTTAAAAATGTGCAGGTACAAGTATAGCATGGACTTCATGTTAGCTTAAATCCCACATATCTGCAATGTGTCGTTCCTGGTCGTGCCGGTTCCTGGACCACACATGTGGACATTCCCTAATCTAGGGAACGCACAGTGACCATTGCCCATATAGCGAGGTCGGTGGCAGTGTGCAACTTTTACCGAAAATGCTTATAGTTCCCCTACCCTCGTGATGGAATCAAGCGCAGTCAGGAATTTAAGCTCAGTTGACTGCAGTGGTTCGAAGGGGGCTCTATGCAATACTGTTTGCACCAATGAGAGATCCCAAGAGGGTACAGGGTGAGGGCAAGGAGGATTAGCTTCTCCAGGATTTAGCGTTTAGTCAAGATCCTCTGAATGTCTCAAATGTACCTGCAGTGGGGCAGCAAGGAGGAGGGCAAGAACCTGACCTGGAAGGCACAGTGTCCTGGAGTGGGGTCTAAGTATGTGGTGCAACACTTACCTGGCTCCACGGTTGGGAAGGTGGTGTGTGAGAAAGCATATTGCCCTCAAACAGCATACTGCTGCTGCTGGCGATAGAAGAGAGGGATGAGAGTTTTAAGGCATAACGTTACACACTGCCATCCACGTTGTCTTGGGACCCAGAGACATAGCAAACTGGTCTTTTATTGATAATTTGGGTACGATCGCCTGTCTCAGGGATGCTTGCTCCTGAGTTTTCCACCTGATTTGGTGGGGGCCATGATGGCCTGCACTGCACCCCTTGGCGGCCCCACCACCAAGAGTAGTGAGGTGGAAGCAGGCATCAGACCTGTTTCAGGCAGAAACATGATCTGCTAACCTCTTCTGGGAAGAACAGCACTGGGACAGGGTGCTGAGAACTGAGATATCAATTATCCATTGGATATGGAACTGTAATGCAGCCAAGATCTGCTGGAACTGCTTTAGCCATGTGATTCCCTGAAAATAATTGCACACCTGAGAACATTCGTCAACCAATCGGATTCAAGCATTCAACAGCCCTGTGGTATAAACCAATTTATTTATTCAAAAATTAATTTATTTGTATATCTACACTGAGCATAGGTTTACACTGACACAAACAACAACAACAATCAATTAAAGGGGGGGGTGAAATGCTGTTTCATGCATACTGAGCTTTTTACACTGTTAAAGACTTGGATTCCCATCCTAAACATAGACAAAGTTTCAAAAACTAATGTTGGACGTTTGATGGAGTATTTCTGTGTCAAAAATACTCCTTCCGGTTTCTCACAAGTTTCGGCGAGTTTTTTTCGAATATGGGTCTACTTGACGTTAATAAGAGCGGAAGGTCCTTGTATGGGCTGTACGGGCTCTTCTCCCGGTAGGGTGCGCGCGCGCGTGACTAGAGCACGCTGTAAACAGTCTCTCAGGTGCAGATCCAGTCGTCCGTGAACACTTATGTGGCGCCGCGCTTATCTTTATTCCTATGGGTGACGTCGAGCGACTTCAACGCTTCAGCACAGCATTCCGGGAAGGCAGCGCCGCATTTGAACCGATTTGAACGCAGAAATGATGGGAAGCTTCACAACATCGTTTCAGTTGCGTCTCAAAATGTATTTACACGCCACTGCTGTCAGGACTTTACCAAATCATACCAAAGAAGTGTGTTTTTGACGGAGCAGTCCCAGCGAAGCTTCGGTCCTGCTTTGGAAGCAGCAGGTGAGTTAACTTAAACTGCTTCAAATGTCTCTGCTTTTGGCTACAGACGCATGAGTAAACATCAGTAAACGACACGATCGCGTGCTTCGTCATTCAAATGCGCTAACTGTTAACGGTTACTCCATTGTTGTTCTCTGTATAACGTTACAGTATTCTGACGTGCAAAACCGTTTTGCTTGCTACTTCTAAGGTCTAGTCCCATACAATAGTCCATAAACCCAATCATGTCCTCATACACTGCGAGTAAACACACAGAAATGTGGAGAGGCCATTAAATACAGTAACTTACATACCACAGAGACGGACGTCCTGATGTTGCCGTTTCTCCTGTTCAATTTATTTCTCCCTCAGATTTGATTGTGGATCATTATCTGTATTAGCTGAGATAGATGGATTTCTCCACGCTTGAGGACGTCACCGCTTTGTGCGCTTGTCATTCTTTAGCTCCGCCCACACGATACGCCTCCAGGCGCTCGGTTTTTTCCGGAAAGACTCGGTACAGCCTATATTTCTTTTATAAATATGATAAAACTAAAGACTTTTCGGAGATATGAAGGATGCAATACTACTCTATAGGTACTCAAGATTGACATGAGATTGACTGAAACTGAGTGTTTCACCCCCCCTTTAAATTAATAAACAATAAGCTTTAACTATAAGAAATTACAATCAAACAAGTCAAAAATATAATATTCAAGATGGAATTATTTGCCAGCCACAAGCCTTTGACTGCTACTTATCCATTGTCACATTTGTTCAGTCTTTTCAAAATCCTCCAAAAAATCCTCATCAGACTCTCTTGTCAATCATCCAAGGCTCCACTCATTTGAAGACTCTAAAATATTTTAGAGTGCTATCCTCCACTACAGCCTATTTCTGTTTGCCTGAGACAAAAATTTGATGCATTTACGAAGTTTAGCCATTTTGAAATGTTAAAAAGGCACATATCATAGTCTTTAGTGATGAGAGAAGACTGACAAAGTAGGACATTTAATAGCACAAGACTATCTTTCAATGAGAAGAGCTGGGTACTTACGGGTAAATTCTCATAAATTGTAACATTCTCATACAGAGGGATGTCCATTTCAAGAGCATTCATGTATGGATGAAAGGCCTTAATGGAAGAACGATAGAAGAAAACATGAGAACCAAGATAAAAAATAAAAAATAAAAAAAACTAGCTTTGGAATTATTGTAGGCTAGAAGAAAATAAGGAACACTTACCACATTATCATGCCCATGTGAGATCTGCCTATTATCAGAGTTCATATTTATGCCATTAGAATTGTTTGTGGGAGACTGAGAGGAAGAAAAATATGAGAAATCCATGAGTGCTGTGATCATTTTAGTTCATGTTCAGTGTGGCAAACCTGTATTTGCATCCATACTGTAGCAAAACTGACTGACCTTGGACTGCAGTCTATCTCTCTTCATATAGCTGCGTAAAAATAAAACATATTCCATTAAAACAACATACTATTAAACTACATAACTAAATACAAAAAGTCACTTTAGACTCTTACCAGGTTAGTAGCACAATGATGACAGCAGCTACAACTCCACAAAGAGATACTACAACCACTGTGTGATATGTCTTCCAATATTGTACTGGGACAAGAGAAAAAAAGATAAAGATAAATTCATAAGTTTACTTAAATTTCAAAAGAGGAATACAAGCACATGAGCCGCTCTACCTTTAACAGTCACAGTTACAGCGTCTGATCTCTGAGATCCATGTTGATTGTGAGCCTGACAGTAGAAGCGTCCACTCTGTAGAGCTCTGAAACTCTGTCCAGATCCAACAGCTGAGGCTTCATTCTCCTTAAACCAGCTGAAGTTCAGAGCAGGAGGGTTTGAATCACTGCTGCAGCTCAGAGTCACTGAATCTCCCTCCACTATTACACCAGATCCACTCATCAACACTGAGACGCTCCTGGGAGGATCTAATAACAATCACCAAATTATTTAAGAACTCTTACTCATTTTATTAAATTACTAGTATGAACATATTGTATCAAAACAGAGAATTTGCATCTTATGTTTTATAATAAACTCACACATGACGTTTAGAGTCACAGCACCAGAGTATTTAACTCCATGTTCATTGATGGACTTGCACTTGTATTCTCCACTGTAGTCAGAGCTGATCTTTGAGATGCTGTAGATTCTTCCAGATCCTACAAACTTTCTTCCTTTATACCAGCTGAAGTTCTGAGCAGGAGGGTTTGAATCACTGCTGCAGCTCAGAGTCACTGAATCTCCCTCCACTATTACACCAGATGGACTGATGGACACTGAGACGCTCCTGGGTGGGTCTAAAGGTTCAGTATATACAATTAAAATAATTGATGAAAACAATCATATTTGTCTTTGAAACTTTTACAAAATCGAATTCTCCATTGTGATACGTGATATATGATATTAAATGATACATTTTTTGTCGTTTTTCCCTTTTCCATTGTTGCACTTTGAGAGTCTTCAAAATGAAAAGTGCGTTATAAATAAAATCAATTATTATTATTATTATATGATATGATATACGTGAATACACTGACTCGAGAGGTCAAAATATGAATGAATCTGTACTCACACGTGACATTGAGATAAACATCAGGCGATGTGTGAGTGTGTCCGTGTACAGCACAGCTATATCTGCCTGCATCCTCTCTTCTGACTGACTGCAGCAGGAGTTCATTGTTTCCGTCTCTTCTCTCAGGTAATGGCTGTGAGTTTCTGGACCAGATGAATGTTGCTCTGTCAGTCAGAGTGCAGCTGCTTTTACATGTCAGACGGACTGAATCTCCCTCTGTCACTCTCTCAGGAGACTCCACCTGAAGATCTGAACACAACACACACATTATATCTAGTGCTGCTGTCATACACTGATTATTATTCAACATAATGCACAGAAGAAGAGATAAACCTCATGAAACTCACCTGTGACAGTAAGAGTCACTCCTGGTTTACCAATCCATTTATCTCTATCAGTGATGACTCTGAAATAGTACTTGTGTGAATCCTTCAGTGTCACATGACTCAGTCTGACGGTGCTGCTCTTCTGTTTATCTTCCAGATACTGAAGCCTCTGACTGTATTCAGGGTCCTCAGACAGATCTGGAAACACTTTACCCTTTAATATAGGGCCTTTAGTCCAGAACACGTTCATGATCTGATGTCCAGTAGGGTATGTATAAGAGCATCTCATTATCACTGTTGAGTCCTTTAGTGCACAGATGTGTGAAGGACTGTAACTCACACGCCAACCATCATCATCATCATCAACCTCATCATCACTGAAAACTCCTGAAACACAGAATTCATCATGAGCACAATATCTCATCAAAATACATTATATACTTTGATAGGTATTTTATCCTCAACTCTATGGAATGCTAGACAAATTATAGGTGCCCTAGAATGAGTTCTCTGATATCTACATATAGGGTATGTGACTTATTTAAGGGTTGCAATTGTCCAGATATGGTTTTACAGGTCCATTTACAACCCCAGAAATTGTCCCTAGGATGTAATGGTCAGTTTTTGCCTTTTTGGAAGGGTCATCAATATTAATGTGGAGGCCGGCTCTGATTGGCTGTTTCACTGCGCAGCTCAGTGACAGAAACGCATCTACCGTATTCTGTCAATCATGGAGAGATTATGCATCCAACCTTATGTTTGATCCTGTTTCTGACGAAGACAAAGATTTTGAGGAACAACCAATTGTTTTGGAATTGGAAATAGACGCTTTTGAGTGGTAAGTTTAGTCTATATTTTTAGTAAGACCTGCAAAACGTAACGTCTGTACTTCAGCCTACATGTGAACTAGCATACAACATTAACTTTATACGTTAACTCATATCGTCAGCAGTCACAACTTTGTTTTTAGCATTTTAATTTTAATCACTGTAATGCATCACCGTTTGATTTTACAATGATAGCTTCTTCACTTTGAATCACAAACTCTAAACAGCGAACTGAGTAACGTTAGCGTACAAATATGTTGTTTGTACAGTACAGTAGCCTACAGTTTTTTTTTTTTTTTTTTTTTAACAAACGATGCCTTGTCAAAAACTACCGTTTCAACTTAAGTGGTAATGCTAGAAGGATCGAGTAAGCGATCTGTAAGCAACTACATAGTTAGCTCCTGAGTTAACGTATGTGTTGTTGATGAAAATAGCCTATAGGGTAAGTCATAATTTCCAACAAAAAATCCGGATTATTCTATCCAACAAAAGGGATTGCCATATGGATCTACGGTTGTATTTTGTAGATTTGTATGACAACACTGGTAGGAAATAATATTAACTTTGACAATCGTCATACAGATGTATAACGTTACTACCTGGAGTTTCCTATTGTTACTGTACTAGCATCTTGCGTTGGATCTAGACAACAAAGGGGATATGATCGTTAATGTTGTCTCACTTAGAAACTTCCAGTTTACTCAGAAATTTAGACAGTCAATAAGTGGAAAAAAAATCCCTACTTACTGCTTGCAGGGATATAGTTTGAATTACCGCTCCTCCAGTATCAGATGCTGAGTGAAGCCTGCTATTGTCCAGGTTAGAAAAACTGTCCGTGGTGAAATGGGCCGAGCAAACCAACAACTTTTACTTAAATTGTTGCGGTATCCGGTTATAGATAAACATGTCTGTTGACAGTTTTGTTCAGGAAGGCTATGAAAAGTCCCCACATCCCCTGGACATCATGGAACATAACCTCCATTTTCATGATCTGCCTTTTTCACTATCCTCTCGTGACGCATGCGCTGCCGTATACAAATGTTGGGGGCCATACATATTAATGATCCCCAGCAATTACGTCACAGTTGGGGTTCGCCTGAAAATCGCCTGTTTTTCTGTGGTGTTTTTTAAAAACAAGATTTACATATGAAGGAGTAAATAATGGTGTTTGAGACTCACCGCATGTGATGTCCATGTACTGAACTCTTGATATTCAACTATGCCATGGTTCAATTTTTCATTCTAGGGCACCATTAAATACATACAACAAATCTACTGAGTGTATCTACAGAGTGAACAGTTGCAGTGACTCACCGTGAATCATAAACAGGAAGATCAGAATAAGAGGAGCCATTCTGACTGCTGTCACCATAGCAACACCTACATCAAATGTACAGAAGTTTTTCAAAATTATATTTTTGATATTTACAACGCCTCCTACAAGTGGATACAACCCCTGTAAGATCAGCAGAGGAGCTTCCCACCAAATTGGCTGGCCTCCTATAATAGTTTTTTAGCTTTGAGTCAATTCTCAAATTCTCTGAAGTTTTTTTTTTTTTTTTCTAGTCTCAAAACAATAAGTCTTGTTCACACCATATTTGAATTTATTATTGATATAAGTAAATTGCATGTGTTTAAGTACAACTGTCTTCCATTAGCAGAGTAACTAAATGCACATGGCTTGTTCTCAGACGATTGTAAACATCATACCATCATTTCAGTTATCAAAACTATGCCGGGCATGCATGTATGTTCCGTAAATACATATGACATAGAATACGTCCACCAAATTCACAGCAAAAACTCCAGTGTTTAATTAACACACTCAAGAGTAGGGTTGGATATCGTTTGGGTTTTTTACGATACTGGTGCCAAACCGGTACTTTTAAAATGGTACCGGTGCCTAAACGGTGCCTGAACAAAAAAAAAAAAAAAAGAGAGAGCCACAAAACGACGATGGATGACATTATAGAATGCTTTTTATTTTATTGTTTTACCATCTTCAAGGTTTAACTTTATTTTGCTGAAATATGACCATATTCTCTGACTAAATATTTTAGAACGAGTTGCCCTATTGTTTCCATGGCGACGAGTCGTGACTCTCACTAGACACACAGCAGCTGCGATAGCGCTGTATCTCAGATGTATTTTTTCTGCTGCTTCTATACAAATCAGTGTGTGTGTTTTGCTAGTGCTTAAGTGCATTTAAATGTCTGGAACCTAAATAAACATGATGTGGTTGAAAACACTGAATAGTTGTGATATGTGACGATCACATCTGTCTCTTGCCCGGCGCCAGCCAAAGCGTGGAAGCACGTTTGAACTTAAGTGGGGGGCACCGAAATGAGGAGCCGAAATCTGCATTCTGATTCTGTCCAGGGGTGCCAGTACCCAACCCTACTCAAGAGTGTTCAATTTAACTCAGAATTAAGTTAATAAGAGAATTAAGTGATTCATTGACTGATGGTTGACCAATAGTAATGAACACCTGCTATTAACAAGCAGAATTACTGGAGGAAAGAGTTGCCGGTTTCAAGTCACCATTATGGTGATCAGTACTTGCTTTAGTTGGGCTCTTGACTTTGACTTTTTAACATTAGATTTTGTTTGGCTGCTGTAACAGAGTTATAATGACCCGAGGAGTCAAGAGAAAATGTGATCAGGTGTTGTTGATTATGTTTTGACCTGAATCATTGATCTCATTTAGAGCTTAATCTCTGAGTTAGGTTAACTTTATTGATTACAGCATATAAGATCTGACATTTTCAATATAATCAGGGGAATTTTTAAAAGTTGTTCTGATAAAAAAAACATTGAACTACTCTATCACTTAGACATCAAGAATCAACGCCATCAGTGCAAAACCTCATGTTGAAATGTCACAGGGCTTCTGTAATGCAATTCTTTATACATCAGCCATAGGATCAGAGATTGGGCTCAGAATGATCTCAGTTCATGTCACAACATGATGACTATACTACAATCAAAAAATAATCAACACCTGAAGAGTTTTTTTTTCCGTGCCATAACAAATGTGTTTTATAAACAAAGTTATTACACGGCTCTGTGAAATACTTGATTCTGATTGGTCAATCGCGCATTCTAGCGGTATGTTATTTCCAGATAACACCCGCTCATACGGGTACTACGAGTTATCTTGACCGGTACTACTTCTATGCTTAACGCTGGTGCCATCTTGTGGCTTAAACAGCCTTGGGTTACAATGGAAGACTTCAAGGCAGGTTTCCTTTATAACGTTTTAAAATGGATATTTTTCTCACACAAGCGCATCGATTGGAATCAGAAGGCTCTATTAACCCATCGGAGCCGTGTGGAGCACGTAATTTGATGGACAGCTGCATTTTTTTATGGACTTCAAACACAACTACAACTAACGTTACTGCTTGGATTAACGTTAGCCTGGGCTTTTTAAATATAACTCCGAGTGTATTTGTCTGAAAGAAGAATGTCATATGATATACTCCTATAAACTTGAGGGTGAGTAAATCATAGGCTTGGTTTCATTTTTGGGTGAACTAACCCTTTCAGCATTCATTTTCAACATTTAGCAGCAATAGATAAAGGCTTAAAGCACTGTTTTTCTTTGTGGAAGCTTTGCGTAAGAGCTAATAAAATATTTAATCTCAAGACAGTATTTTGTGTCTAATAATAATTTATTTGAGACTAGTAGCCGTGTAATAAGCGGGATAATGTCCACCCAGCCGGTTGTTACCGCAGAATAAACCCTCCGCTTCGCGTCGGGGTCCTGATCACTCTGTCGGGGTTTATTCTGCGGTAACAACCGGCTGGGTGGACATTATCCCTTACTTAAAGCAGCCATAAGACAATTAAAAAGCCAAGAGACAAACTAAAGCAAACATTGATCATTAATTGACTTAAAACCGACGACTCTTTCCCTCAGTGATTCTGCTTGTTATCATCAGGTGTTTTTCACTAATGGTCAATCATAACTCAATATAACTTCAACACTGCTTCGGTGTTAATTTGACACTTCAAATAAACTCTGGAGAGAGTTAATTTAACTTTTTTGTTTTGTTGTGTTGGCAAATTACCTGCTAGAGTAATGCAATAGGATTCACAATTTTACCAATAAACCAATAAAGTTAAAGTAGGATATATGGAATAAGCAACAGCAGTTTATTTTTGTAGAAATGTGTCACATGTAAACAGAAAAATCACAGTTATGGTGGGGGTGTTAAGGAAATTCACAAGAGAATGTGTCCAATTTCTTTTTTGTCTACTACATTATTGACTTTTTCCAATAAATTTGGCCCACTGTTGAAATCTGTATCTAAAAAACTCGACAGATGGACAGCTAGACAGAATTGATATTATTGTATAATATAAAAAGCAGTCCGTTTCAACAACAACAAAAAAAACATGATATTTGAATAACACATTGGTAAAAAAAAAAAAAAAAAAAAAAAAAAAATCGACACATTTTGCCCAGTGTGACTCACACAATGACAAAACACACTTTATTTTGGTGGCATTGACCAACTTACTGACGCAATAACTAGGTTTTGAAACATGAATGAAATTTCTGGGTAAGTTACAATACAATAGAATTCTGATGGTAACACTTTAGAATAATGGTCCGTTATTAATAGATAACTATGCAGGAGGTGATGCAGCACTAAAGGTAACACTTAAAGTAATTAGTGATGCATTTTATGACCACACTGAGAGTTAAGAAAGACACTTTCTCACATCTCAGACATATTAATGTTGTGATTAGTAATTAATTATATATTTTTCCTTGTTACCTATTAGTTATTAGTGACGCCATTCTCATTCAGTAACTATTAATGACCTAATGAGTAACTCATTAGTCATGAGGGAAATCTTAGTCCTGAATTCAATATTACTTACCGATTAGTTGAGCTTGTTTCTATATTAGTTAATAGTAGTAGCTGAAGTGTTAATGCAGTGCTACTTATTAGTCCCGCATTACCTCCTGCATAGTTATCTATTAATAACGGACCATTATTCTAAAGTGTTACCATTCTGGTTTTACAGCAGTTGCGACAATTGAACATGCAGTTCAGAGAATGTTAAGACTGTTTCAGAAAATGTGCCAAAGCGATCAAGAAAAAACAGCAAACGTCAGACAACATAATTTATACTTCAATGAAAAAAAATGACTTTGTGGTATGGTAACATCTATTGCATTATTTCATGTAATTATTACATTGTAAAATCAAGATTAAGTTGGAATTATATATCTTAATCTTATAAGTAAAATTTACACAGTCTGTTCATGTAATAACTTAACTGAGAAAAAAGTACATTTTATCATATATTTACAAATAATATTTAATGTTTTAAAGTCACAGCACATTCACCTAAAATATTAAGTAAATTTTAATCTGAAAAGCAAAGTGCATTTGAAAATGCGCACAGATTTAAAAAAAAAAAAAATAAAATAACAAAAATATCCCATTTGTTCAGTGGTGGCAGAGACCGTCATTTTGGGAAGTTGCTTTTATGTGGCTAACTTACTCTCAATAAGTTTTGACTTTTAACTGAACGTGAGTTTTAATCACAATAACGGTAGCTAAAGCTACATAAGCTCTTATTGAGAATTAATAGAGTATTTTTATGTCAGCATTATGGTGATCAGTGTTTTCTTTAGTTGGGCAGTTTGATGACTTTTTAATGTTAGTGTTTCTCTGGCTGCTGTAATTGAGTTTGCTATGGCAAGAAAAGCAGAGAACACACAATCAGATGCTGTCGGCTGCTTGATGATCAGAATATGATCATTGTGTAGTGGCTTAATTAGCTGATCTTATGACTGAGTGTGAGCAATATATTATTAACCTTGTTTTATTCTAGAAAAGATCCAGCACGGTTTTAACCAGAAACATATGAAAAATATGTTTTATAACAGACTGTACACTGAGCACTTTAAACTCCTGCAAGCATTACTCACACACAGATATCAAGATTCAGCCTATGAATCTCAACAATGGTGACATGCTTCCTGCCACAATGCATTCTGGGTGCAAAACTCAGAAATATCAGCAATGTTCACCTGGGTTTTGTAATTGGATGCAATGGTAATCTGAGTGAAAGTTACAATCTATAGATGAGAATTGCCAGTGCAATTTACTTGTGTATTTTACTTAAAAGATAAGTGGTTCTAGTAAGTAAATATTACTTAGAATAGTCAGAGTAAAGATTGCAAGCACTTTCTGTGTGGAAAAAGTTGCCTAGCTTTTTTTAAGTAAATGTCACTCCAATTTTTTTCAGTGTTGTTTCTTTAGTAAAAATAGAGATTTCAAATTTATTTAAAGCATTTTTTTTTTTTTTTTCTTAATCTAATGTTTCATCATAGACAGTGGAAATCCACCCTAAAAATATAAATTATTGTATGATTAAAACATTGATAATCTATAAGTGATGCAAATATAATCCATTATGAAAGGCAGCAAGAAGTGAACAATGCTTTCAGGAAAGCTACAGTAATATACATGTTTTTTTGGGGGTTTTTTTTTATCATTACAGCTGACAGGAGATATTCTTAAATACAGTCTCATTTTTTTCTTATTGAAAAATTTTACTTAAGTAAAAGATGGCTCAGCTTACCCCAATGTTGTCACTAGATGTAGTTTGAATGATTGTATATCACCAACTGATGTGGTGATACAACCTCTAAACCGCAGTGACGGTAGGCTTAGGGGTTTGAGGTTGGGTCATTTGTACGAAATCATACGAATTGGGCAACTCGTCAAATATGTACAAATCAGGTAGCTTACAAATACTAAAAGAAAAAACTAGGGGAGGATATAGATGTCTAATCCTCTGGCCACAGATTGATTGCTTTAAAAACTGGGACCGAATCTTTGACCACAGCTGGAGTTAGTTTGTTTATCATTATTCCCCTGTAATTGTACTTTTTGTTCTAGACACTGTTGTCTATGTAAAAAAAACATCCAAAACTAATAAACAAACAATATAATAATAAAAAAAAAAAAAACTAAAAGATGAGGGAAATATGAAAGTCTGTCTTACCTTAAAGTAGAGACCAAATGACAAATGATGAGATCAGGGCCAACGTGGAGCTCTTAACAAGCATCATGATTTAACTTCCTCTTCCTTTGGTTTGAGGCAAAAAAAGACACAAAAAAAGACAAACACATTTGGGGAACTTCTTTCCTTTCAGACAGGGCAGACATTAGACATAGATAGATAGATAGATAGATAGATAGATAGATAGATAGATAGATAGATAGATAGATAGATAGATAGATAGATAGATAGATAGATAGATAGATAGATAGATAGATAGATAGATAGATAGATAGATAGATAGATAGATAGATAGATAGATAGATAGATAGATAGATAGATAGATAGATAGATAGAGGTCAACGAAGGACTGATGACAGATTATTGACAATAGTTGTTTTAATTTCAATGACTAACTGGCCTTAATCACATAAGCACAATATCATCTGTGAAAGTAAACAGCTTTTTTTGTTGTTGTTGTTTGTTTCCTGTGGCCTACTGAAGTTCTTTTGCACTTCAGACTGTACATGGTCTATTTCAACACATATATAAAAGTAAAATGTCCCTGTATCATCAGCTGACTTCCATAAAAGCTTCATCCATAAGGAAGTCTTTCTGGAAAAAACATGAGGTGTTCGTGTTTAAGCCCCGCCCTCAGCAGATACTTCAGTCTGGACTTGTGTGCGGCTTCAGATTCGTCCCACACACCTGAGAGCATCATCGTTCACCTGCGGACAGGTAAGACTGCTTTCCTCAGTGCTTTCACATAACGGAGATATCATGAGACAGAGCAAACAGTGATGAGGTTTTCAGGGGCAACACATGAAATATTGGTAACACTTTAGTATGGGGAACACATATTCACTATTAACTACGACTTTTGCCTCAATAAACTCCTTATTAATAGTTAGTAAGGCAGGTTTTAGAGCATTTAAGTTTAGGTATTGGGTCGGATTAAGAGATGAAGAATAAGGTCATGCACAATAAGGCATTAATATGTGCTTTATATGTACTAATAAACAGTCAATATCCTAGTAATATGCATGCTAATATACAACAAGTTAATAGTTAATAACTGAACCTTAAAATAAAGTGTTACCGAAATATTTTGTCTTTTCTAATGAATTTATAGGTTCTTTAGCTCAGCTGTAGATTTACAAGAAGGGGAACATGCTTGTGTTTTGTCATGCCATTTTACACATTTGTGTCCTCATACAGCTCTGGAAAAAATGAAGAGACCACTTAACAAGGATTTCTCAATGATAAGTGGTCTCTTTTTTTTTTTCCAGAGCTGTATATACACACAAGAAAACACACACATTGTTTCACCATGTTTAATGGGGACTTTCCATAGGCGTAATGGTTTTTATACAGTATAAACTGTATATTTTATCCCCCTACACTGCCCCTAAACCTACCCATCACAGGAAACATTCAGCATTTTTACATTTTCAAAAAACATCCATTAGTGTGATTTATAAGATGTTTTTCATCATGGGGACCAAAAAATATCCCCACAAGGACAAGAATTTCAGATATTGCCATCTTTGTGGGGACATTTTGTCCCCCTCCACCACCACACATACGCACGCACACGCACACGCACACACACGAGTCATAAACCGCTGGGTTATTATAGAGAATACCATCACAGTGACTGTGACCTCCAGCTTCACCACATTAGAGGAAGCAAATCACACAGAGTTCTTCAGAATCCCCTGCATTAGTCAAATATTTTCCAGAAGCCGATAAAGTAGTGTTTACTCACACACTGTAGCACTAACTGTAGGAAGTACAGCAGGTGTGTAGAGCTCACCAGAGGCTCTTCAGGCACAGGTTTCTACTATCCCTGAGTTCTGGCGCTTGGCCTTGCTTTTTTAGACTCTTAGTCTTTTAATGGTTGACTTCTTTACAGCTCTGACATCATTTCACACACTGCTACCGCTCTGAAGACCGAAGTACAAGTGTTGATTACATTATTAACCAGGTCACATTCCTCCCCGCTATTACACTCATACATTTGCGTTGGTAAATATTTGTATGAAGCTCAACAACGCTACATTTATGATCAAGAACACTGTAAAATTGTAATATTGTGAAATATTATTCCTGTGAAAATCAGCTGTTTTTATGTGAATAGAAGTTAAAATGTAACATATTTCTGTGATCAGAGCTGAATTTATCATCTTGACTCCGGTCTTCAGTGTCACACAGTCCTTAATAAATCATTCTCATATAAATATTTGATGATCAACAAATATTTATGATTATTATCAATGTTGAAAACAGTCATATTTTTGTTCTCATGGCTTCTCCTGTACACCCACTGGCTCTCTAAAGACACTTGATGAGTGCTAATATTGTTAAAACTTACTACTTTTCTTTGTCTTTTAGGAATATCAAAAATCTGCCAAAATGTGCTGTAAGGGATTCCTCAAAATCATGATGTTTGTCTTCAATGGCATCATCTTTGTGAGTAAATGTCCTTTGTTGAGCACTTACATTTCCAATTTTTCATCATCCAACAATATTTATGACAGTGACTAACACATCTATTTGAATAATAGTAATAAAAGGCTTCAGAGCTCTCATATCTTAACTACATCTCTGACGTCACTAAATGACTTTCTAAAACTGAGCTACCATAATTCTTATCAAACAAGGAACATGACAAACGCAGCTTCGCCCATGTTTCCTCACGGCTATCATTAAACCTGCTCTTCCTCATTGCAGCTGGCGGGTGCTGCCATACTGGCGGTGGGCATCTGGGTGGTGGTGGACAGAGTCTCTCTTCTAAGGATTTTTGATAACATTGATGGCGCACCACCTGAACTGGCGCAGCTGGCAAACCTCGGCTATCTGCTGATCGGAGTGGGAGCGTTCCTGACACTCATGGGCTTCCTGGGATGCTGTGGAGCCATGAAGGAAAGCAAATGCATGCTGCTCTCGGTGAGTGAGCCGGTTCCCATCAAATGTGTCCGGCTACACTCCCAAAGTCCCAGATGCAAAAATAACAGTCAATGTCTTGATTTTCTCCCCAGTTCTTCATCATCGTGCTCATCATCTTCCTCGTGGAGGTGGCAGCGGCAGTAGTGATCATTGTCTTTGAGCCTGTGGTGAGAGCTCATGCACTCCATACGCTGAAAAAAATCACTCAATTCACTCAAAAATTGCTAGCAAAATTCACAAATAATAAATAAAAAGCAAGTAACACATTGAGTTAACATGATATTTACAGGTATAAAGACTGAATTAGTACTTTCTAGTAAAATTTTATAGGCTTCACACACCTTCTGACCAGTGCATTTCCAATGGAATGTTTTTCATTATTATTGGATAATGATTGGATAAGGATTTATGGGGATTGCTAGCCTGACAAGCCAGACCCACATCAAGATGTTTGGTCTGGAAACTCACCATTGACAGCTCAATCTGAGTGGCGGATAAACGGTTGTCTTTCAAACTCCCTCTGCACGCGATAGGATAGCGCTACAACCAACCAGAGCAACGAAGGTGAAACAGAGCTCGTTGACAGATTAAACATTCGCCGTATCCGGTCAGCAAAACTCAGAACACATCTTCCCTTTTTAAGAATGACTTCAGTGCCATTCTTTGTTCTTTTCTCAGAGAAAAGCTTAACTCCAAGTCTTCCAGAGTCGCGGTCAAAGCTGATTCGAAAGACCGCCGTTCGCCAGTTTCTGTGTTTACTAGAAGCACGCAAACGCAACTCGGCCATTGTCATTATGGCCCCGCCCGCCGACTCTATACACGATGTGATTGGCCCGTCCAGATTGTAAGGAATACAGCTCAGAAGGGTATTGAGAGTTCCTAGACGACACTTGCGGGCAGATTAAATTTGCTGCCGCTAGGGTGCGTCTAGATTTCTAAGCTAGGGGATTGCACGCACAAAGGACAAATTCAAACATATGTAGACAAACTTGTGGAAATATCCATATTTCAAAGCTTTTCATAATTGTGGGATTGTAAAGAATGGGCTTTTAAAAGTTTTAAAATAGCCCATTTAATCGCAAATTTTTACAGACATGAACATATCGAAATGATGTGTCATTAGTAACCTCTACTTTTTTATGGAAAAGTGTGTGGAAAATTATATTTTATGCAGTCATCAAAATAGCCCAGTTATTAACACATTTTAAACTCGATTTCATCTCATTTTCGCATGGGCATCGGAACCAATGTATTTTCACTTTTTAAGACCAATGATATTGGACCCACTCACTTTTATCATCTCTCATTGGGCACGTCTGTTTACCTACCCCTAACCGATAAACTCTTTATAAGCAACATTTAATTTTGACTTTTCTAATATTTTCTTCCTTTTTATTAAAAAAATGAATGCCATTCTGTTCTGATATGTGATGGGAAAAGGGAGTAGAGCGAGTTTGGAAAAAGGTGGATTCAAACCTCGGGTCGATTTGTGTTAAAACTTTATACCATGCGTCTTACCCCTAGACTATTGACACTGCTAATGATTCAGTGTTTTCCGTCATTTTGCCTGTCCCAACCAGACGTTTAGTAAACAAGGATATATTTTTGTATTGAATGCCTAAATGGCATCTACTCTAGTAAAATTGTTCCTTGAGAGGACCCACCAACGTTTATTTTGCTTCGACGTCAATGCGTTCTTGGATTACTATTATACTGTAAAATCCAACAACTCTTTTTAGATAACTTTACTTAATTGTAAAACTCTAGTAATATGTACTATTCTCATACTATGCCTTTTTCCTCAGAAAACTCAAGTTAAGATTAATTGATTGGATTGAGTGCCATTTTGACAACAACAACAACAACAACAAAAAAACACTAAAAGTTTGAGGCGGGTCAATTCTTAACAGACTTTTAACTCATGTCCTAACTTCTGCATTTTTCTTCCTCTGTTTGCATTCAGTCATTTTCCAAAATCATTTTGAATCTTGAATTATTACAAGTGAAGGGTTTGAGAGCACATCACATCTGACTTAATAAACTGATGTTGATTTGCAAACTGATGCAAACTGATCAAATGTTTTGGTTTGAGATCACCCTAACGGTGATCATTGTTCCCTTTGGTTGGGCATTTTAAACTTCATTCATATTATTGTTATTCTCATCCTATTGATACAGTGATGCAACAGTATCACAGTTTTTAGATTTCAAAAGAAGGGGAGTAAAACAAATGCACTTAAAGTCAATTATCAAGTACTCAAGTACTGTTATCATGTACTGTTCTTATTTAGTTACTAGAACTCTGTAATTGAACTATACCAACTAAGCTTTTATCACACGACTATTCCTGTTTGACTTGTATTTTTAAGGCAATTGGTTTGTATGTCTTTTTTTAAAAGTAAGTCTAACTAATTAGATAAACAGTGTACAACACTGATAGGAATACTGAGATTAAAAAATGCAAACAATATATTTTTAAAATTGTGACTGTGTACGTAATCACATTGATATATTAGTGCAATCAGTATTAAAACAGATATTGTACCTTATTTGTAACAATTATTTTTTTTAATATAGTGCATTATTCACTGTAATGTTGTGATTGCAACATTTTAGTGAAACCATCTCTAAAAACTGACCAATTGGGTGGTTCATTGTAAGTATATGCATACCTAAATGCACTGTGTTATCCCAGTGGTCACTATTGTTGCCATCAACATGTTTACTCATTCTTTTACCACACTCAACAAAACTGAATAATTGTGAATTCATATATTAATACTAGACACCTTAAATATAATGTGTACCCAAAAACAAAAGGTCATATCTTTATGTTAACATATCTTTACTAACCTTTTCTAATGGATCTTCTCATGGCGCAAACAGGAAGTAAACTGCTCTGGTCATGTGACAATTTGCACTAACCATGTGACACTGCACATATTTAATTGTCCCATATTTGCAGGAAATGCACTAACACATCAGTCAATAACATTTTCAGAGCTTTATAACTAAAAACATTCTTAAAACTTTCTTTACGGTTACTATTGTGAATGGTTGGATTAAGTGGGTGTATTTGAATATATGCATTTACCATGACCAAACTCATATTGACAATACAAAATACAGCACAATGGCTTATTAAGTCTGTACAAAAATACATTTAACACCCCAATGCAGCTCATTATATGATCTGTTTATGATTCATATATGGTGGAAGTCTTTACAAGCATTAAAGAACATGACTGTTAAAGGCGACATTTAACTGTATTTCAGGTTCAGAAATTTCTGGATGAAATTGGACAGGATGTTACTAAAACCATTAAGGAAAACTATGGAAAGGATGATGACTTCACTTCAGTCTGGAATTCCACTATGAATGAGGTACGACACCAGCCATCAAGTGTTGAATGATCGCTCTAGCAGCCATTTGTAACTATGTCGTCTGACATTACAATGCCTATTAATGCAAACTCTTGTTTTTTTCTAGCTGAAATGCTGCGGATATAAGAACTACACCGACTTCATGGACTCTCAGTCTGTAAATAGAACATTATTATATCCTGACACGTGTTGCATCAGCAGTTCATCACCCTGTATTGAAAATACAGCACAGACGGCGGTATGTTACAGAACACTTTCTGTTGAATCTTACTAGCAAAGCTGAAATTGATAAGATTAATGTGATGTAAGAATGCCTATATATCCTCACTGCATTTATTTCGATGCTTTGGTTTAGCCCAGTGGGAAATAATAAATGCCTATAATGAAATATATAATTGAGCATTAAAAGAGTAGTTCACTTTAAAATAAAAATTAGCCCATTCATTTCTCCCCATCAAGTCATCCTGGCTGTATATGACTTCCTTCTTTCAGATGAATACAATCAGAGTTATATTAATAAATATCCTGGCTAATCCAAGCTTTGTAATGGCAGTGTTTGGGGTCCATTGAGTTTGAAGCTCAAAAAAGGGCATCCATCATTATAAATGAACACAACATGGCCCCGGGGGTTAATAAAGGCCCTTTGAAGTGAATTGATCCATTAAGAAAAATATCTATATTTAACACATTATAAAGTAAAATATCTAGCTTCAGCCAGACCGCCTTCTTTATTCAACTTATGGAAAAAGCATAACTGGCGTGAAGATGACTGTGCAAGCGTTTTGAACTGTGAGAGGCATGACACTTTCTGCAAAAGCTGAAAACGAAAGGCAGTCTGCTTGAAGCTAGATATTGTATTGTGTTAAATATGGACATTTTTCTTACAAAAACCCATCGATTCGCTTCAAAAGGCCTTTATTAACCCCAAAGTGAAAATTATTAACACAGTATAGCCAAATGAATTGAGATCTGTTTACAGTAAGTAAACGCAGGCATTGCATTAATGTGTGTGTGTTTTGCGGTTGTTGCAGAGGGTCAGAGGCTGCTTCAGCGCATTTGTCGAGCTGATCAAGGATAATGTATTTCTGCTGGCTGGTGTGGCTCTGGGAATTGCTGCTTTAGAGGTATTTACTTCATTCTTACTTTTACCTTGAGGAATTCAGCACATGGGTGATTCTGTAATTGGAGATACATTTTTGCATTTCAAAAAGTTAAGGGAACAAATTTGTTCACTAACAGAAATTATTTTAATCATTCGGTTACCTGTCAAACACAAGTTACTTCCTTTTTTAATTATTTTTAATGAGAAAGTAATTGATAGTTTTGTTTGTCCACTCTGTTCCAATAAATATAGATTTATTTTGAATGGGGGTTTTAATGTTGTTGTTGTCTGGGTCATATTTCATAAAATTGGAGAGTTTTTGTTCCAAAGACCAACCAAAATCATCTGCATAACCAAAATTGGCCACAAATTTTGCAATTCCAATAGATAATTACACAAATTAAAAATATCAAGTAACCAACTCATCCATATTCTACTGTAAAGTGGCGACCAAACTATTTTATACAATATTTCACCTGATTTGTTTCCTCACAGATTGCAGCGATGGTCGTTTCCATGATCCTCTATAAGAACGTCGGAAAATGAGACCAGGACTGACTACAGACATTTCGGTTTACATCTGTAACATTTTACTATTCAATATTTTAACTGGAGTTATGTAAATATCACTATATATGCTGCAGTATGAATGACATTGGCACTAAAATCTGTGATAGTTTGTGTTCTCTGTAAAATAATTTTTATATTTTTAACCTCAAGTAAACAATTTTTATTTGCTGTGCTCAAGTACTAAGATCTTCAAAGCTTTAATAATTCATGTCATGTTGAATACTACAGCTCATTAAAGATCACAGCAATGTTTTCATCATTATTCACCTATGATTCAAATAATCTGCACCCTGTAATATTTTCATGTATTTATATCAATAAAATAACCAGATGTTTTTAAAGCTCTGTCCCTTTGAAACACACTCTCACTGAAAGAAGCCTATGAAACATATTGAAACATGCTCTAATCAAAATGACAGGGTTATATTTTGTTTAAAATAAACTTTTTGCTCACCTTGGAGGTTTAATTTGTATATCTTAAAAATGAGGCATAAGGCAGCAAAACACTGGCGGAAAAGTACTTTGAGGTTGAAACGATGGCCATGAAGGTGTCACATCTCAGCCACTGTACTTGGAGAAAATCTGTTTTGTCTGTTTTTTTGGGTTTTTTTTTTAAATCGGCCATCATTATATAAGTCATTATTTAGTTTTTGTTGTTGTTTTTTTTGCACACAAAAACTAATCTCATCGCTTCATAAAATGATTGTAGAGCCGCTGTAGTGAGATGGGCTTTGTAACGACGTCTTTAGTGCCTTTATGGGTCTTGAGAGAGGAAATGACATTGGTGTCAATGAAGGCCTTTCTGAGCCATCGGATTTCAACACTAATATCTTCATCTGTGTCTGAAGATGAATGGAGGTCTGACGGCTGTCAAACAACATGACGGTAAGTAATTAATGGCAGAATTTTCCTTTTTGGGTGAAGTAACCTTTGTCCATAATAAGTCCATAATCACTTTAATCTTTCCAACTGCAATCGAGGTCAATTTAAAAATGATGTGTTTGTATGCTGCTCTAGGTTTGATGTCATCAACACTAAAAGCCAACAGTTCCTGCTTTTAAAAAGCTTTTAAAAAAGTGACAAATTGGCTTTCAGATTAAAACAAGATTATCAGTCAACAATCTCTCTGTAGTTGAAGTCTTTAAATAATGCTCATCAATTGTACGGACTGTTTTATGACACTTTCTGTAGCTTCGTATTTAAATTCACAGATCCTCTACTATATGTAGAACTCAGAAACCCTTGTTATTAGCGACCGCAGTGGCCATTGAGTCAACTGCTGCCCTTGCTCGCACTCATCATACTAGAACCTGAACATGATTTAGTGCCCATATACCTAGGTTAATTTTCTGTTCTTTGCTTAGAAGCAGATTTGTCTGTTCAAATCAAAAGAAGCCATAAACAAAAGTGATCATGAAGAAATTTTTTTGACTAAAACATACGACTGATGTAATGACTGAGACAAATCAGACACATAATTACTTGTTACATTTAACAAATATGCTTTAAATGCTTTATGCTTAGTAACAGACCTTCCCTCAAAAGAGCAGGAAAGGTCTCCATTACCAGGTCTGCCATCAGATAAGACGTTATGCCTTGAAAGAATGTGAAAACGGATAGCTAATGCCCTTGAAAAGACTTTCCTGCATTCATTTATAGAAAAACTGTTCTATAAACGAACATGCATCCGAGGACATTGTGCGTATGATTATAACTATCTTGTATATGCGTATCTTGTATGGCATTTTGTTTTATGCAAATCTTATGAATAAACCACTAGTTAATGTAAAATCACCTATAACTTGTTTAATGTCTACGAAGTTGTAATTTAAATATCTGAATGATTGTATTTATGATATGTTGATACCTGCACGACTTATTAGTATTACAATAATCTTTAATACGTGCACGTGCCGAAAAAAATCTGGTCATGTGGATGTCAGATGCTGTTGGTTTTTATTTTGTTTAATGTTCACAACTGTATGCAAACAATAACATAATATATGATAATAGCAATTAGCAACAAACAAGAATAAAAGACAAGAGTTCCCTTATACCTGCAAACACAGTTCTCGCGTGTTTCACAGATTAAACGTGCATGAGAACGTCATGAAAGATTGAAGCGTCTCATGCACGCGCTGGTAACAGCTGATCGGATATGAAACGATTACTAAATTATGACAGCATTTCTTGGTGTACTACTTTTTCTTTTAATAAATAATAATACAATATTTCAAAAGTGATTCCTCTTAAGATCCATCAATGGAAATAAAGAAAAAGAAGAAGAGGAACAAGAAAAGAAAAAAAGAAATAGAAATGGACAAACGTTCCTCTTTCTGTCAGGACGTTATCATTTGAAATTAAAAGTTTTTTTTGTTTGTTTTTTTTTAAGAAGAAGAAGTGTCATAAATCTGTTTTGAATTAAGTAGTTTTAAAAAATAAAAAATATTTCTGAGTGATATCAGATATGTGTTTTCATTGTACTTACCCCGTAACTACATGGATAATTACCACTTAATTAAAAAATACTTACAGTATAAATAATTTGTTAATTTTCCGGATAGCTACCCCTTTATTCCCCAAATATTACATATTGTCCCCTTATACCTACAAGTACTTACTTTATAGTTACACTATAATTACCGAAAGTTATGCTGTAAATTCACTTTAATTATGCAGTACTTTCTGGGCCGTAATCTAAAGTGGTACCCAAATGGTTATTTGGTAATATAATATTTGCAAGGTCCTTTAAGCAATAGCTCACAGTGGAAAACCTGTTTATTGATTACAAACCTGTCCATTCATTACACACTGAGATCACACATCAACATAATCCATCAGCAAAAACATCAACAAAAAGTGTCATTTACACATAAAGTCCCTCATTTTCATTAGGTGTGATCATGTGAGCGTGCCCAGTGGTGCCACAAAAGTTGGGTAAAGTCTGCTTCATTTTACCATGGTGTCTCGTTGTGTGGCTAAAACACAAATAAGATGAGAGAAACACATTTACACAACAGAATTTGTTTGCTGTTGGTGAAATTACTCTAGCTTGTAACTGAATGAAAGTGATGTTAAGTGTCTATTGATGAGTATATATTGAGAAGACCTGAGGATCTTCGTCATACTGATAGATTCTCATATTTAGAAGAGCCCGGCTGGAGAACAGCAGGTCTGGGATGGAGAGTCTATAGGAAAAACACATTCATAATTTATGAACGCTCAAACTCTTTTGCTAGTGTAGTTTTTGATATTTCACTTACTGTGAGTGTGTCGTAAAGGTCAGGTGATCTGGACTTGAGGTCAAGAGCTGTATATGTTCCTGCTCTGGGACCATCATTCTACAGGGATACATATATTATACAAACAAACATCTCTGCATGGATGAGTAATCTAATTTAATTTCATTATTTTATCTCACCTCATACTCATGTACTGCAGATCTTCTTTTTATAATTTTCCTCTGACTGTCAAAAAGGAAAAAAATATTTGATTGTTTCATATATAATTATTAATCAAATATCTGTATGCATTAGTTTGAAAGTAGTAGTTTGACATCTATACAAATTACTGTATATTGTATTTACATAATAAATAGTATGATGATGATGATGATAATGATTATGATGATGATGATGAGTAATCCTCCAGATGCCACTGTGATCACGATCACATTACTACCAGCACCATGATGAACTGAAAGAGGAAGATCCTCATGATTAACTCTCCAAACTGATGAATGATGTGAAGATACAGGAGTGTGTTAATAAAAGCTTCACCTGTGACAGTTACAGCGTCTGATCTCTGAGATCCATGTTGATTGTAAGCCTGACAGTAGAAGCGTCCACTCTGTAGTGCACTGAAACTCTGTCCAGATCCAACAGCTGAGACTTCATTCTCCTTAAACCAGCTGAAGTTCAGAGCAGGAGGGTTTGAATCACTGCTGCAGCTCAGAGTCACTGAATCTCCCTCCACTATTACACCAGATCCACTCATCAACACTGAGACACTCCTGGGAGGGTCTGAAACAGAAACAAAAACCTCAACATTAATAAAAATCACAAACATTTGAAATCATAGACTATGTTTAAAGGCTTCAGTGTCACAGTTACTCACACATGACTTTTAGAGTCACAGCATCAGAGTATTTAAATCCATGTTCATTGATGGACTTGCACTTGTATTCTTCACTGTCATCAGAGCTGATCTTTGAGATGCTGTAGATTCTTCCAGATCCTACAAAAAATGCTCCTTTAAACCAGCTGAAGTTCAGAGCAGGAGGGTTTGAATCACTGCTGCAGCTCAGAGTCACTGAATCTCCCTCCACTATTACACCAGATGGACTGATGGACACTGAGACGTTCTTTGGTGGGTCTGAAACAGAAAACACATATCATTAACTTCACAACATCACAATAAAGCTGCCACACATATTCATGAAAAAAACACTTAAATAATCAGTTATCTTATAACTTTGATATGTAATCAGTAAATCACACCACTTCAGTTTTTTCCACCACCAGTAATATCATCTGATCTTATCTTTGCCACAGCAAATGTGTTTTTCATAAACAGATAATTATAATAACTGAGAAAGACATAATTAAGTCTCAAGGGTCAGCAGCCAAACTAAAGGAAACACTGCTCACCATAAAGGTCAAGAAACATTTTCAGGAAAAAATCAACATCTAAACATCTGTTAATTCTCAAGAAGAGCTTATGTAGACATCTGACAGAATTAAAGTCAATCTGGTTAGTAATGCGTGAAGCTGGAAATTCTGCTTGTAGAATTGTTTAATCCTCCTCTGTTGAGATTTTCAGAGATTTCATGTCTTCGTTTATCTTCAGTTGATTTCATCTAAGGCTGTGGCTGAAGTCAGTTGTAGTTCTTGTGATTCTATTTCCTTCATTGATTATGTTTGTTAACAGCAGGTGTTCATCACCAATGCTCAATCATCAATGTATAGTTACAGATCTGCCAGGTTCCTGCACCAGCCACCCACACCACACTCCCTCACTGGAATACTAATCACTCACACATGCACCTTGTTTGCATACTCATCACTCAACTACTTAAGCATGCACCTTACCTCAGTAAGTTGCCTGGTCTCGTTTATGTGAAGTGATACTTACCTTACTCTCCAGACGATTGTCCAAGTGACCAAACTGTGTGCAGCCTGAGTTTACCTCCAGTGATCTCCCTTCTCCAGACTGATTGAGTGTTCCATCAAGTTCCAACACAGTGTTTGGTTTCGGACTAATTCCTCACCATCCACACTCTCCCGTATCTGTAAGATTCCAAAGATTGGACTGAATATTCCTTCCTCACTCCAACTGTTTGCAAGATTTAACCTACCTGAATTCATCTGATTTACTTGTGTGTTGACAATAAATTACCTTTGCACTGCATTCTCTCTGTGTCTGAAGTTTGCTTTCATAACAGAAGACCAGACCTAGACAGTTTGACGACACAATGAGCAAGCCAGATCCTTTCCAGGGGAGCATGGATGCATTTTCTCCAAAAAACACAGATCCACCGCCACCTCTACAACTACTTCCATTACCAACGCTGTCACTCCTTCACTGTCCGTAGTTGCCAGTCCAATGGCTAAACCAGCACCCTTCTCTGGCTTAGCGGAGGAATGCAACAGATTTCTGCTTCTATTTTCATTGCCCTTGGAAATGCACACATTTCTAGACCACAGATGACTCATCGCTAATTACAGCACCATTACCAGTCCCCTAACCAGTCTACTACGCAACAAGCCCAACTTTCTGTCCTGGTCGCCATCTGCCAACTAAGCTTTCCAGCATCTCAAGAAGGGCTTCACCTGTTCACCACTCCTCATCCATTAAGATCCAAGTAAGCCATTTGTCGTAAAGGGTGGATGCATCTACTTCTGGAGTAGGACCAGTGCAGCAGTCTCAGCAGCAGGGGACACCAGCCAATCTTCATCCATGTGCCTTTTTTTCTAGAAAGTCGGGAACTGATGGCCCTTAAACTTGCCCTAGAAGAGTGAAGGCACTGATTGGAGGGTTCACAACATCTGTTTCAATGTCTCCACCACCGTTCTGCCAAGCATTCCACCAGATCGACAATATGTCACCCATACACATTTCACCCCACTCATCCCATCAGTACACACTCCTCTGGGCACTGCCCCCCAGGGGCCAATAGCACCATCTTGCTGCTAAAAGAATGGTTCTGGCGGCCTAACATGGCCCAGGATTTAAGAAGGTTCATTCGAGGTTGTGCAGATTGTGCCACTGCGAAAAGTGTGCACCATCTACCATCTAGCAAACTCCACCCACTGCCCACTCCCAACCAACCATGGTCACATCTAGGAGTAAACTTCATGATGGATCTTCCATCTATAGATGGTAATACCTGTGTGCTGGTGGTCATTGATCGGATTTTTCAAATCTTGCAATCTTCTCTCTCTCAAGGGGTTACCAACTGCTATGGAGACAACAGAACTCATCTTCAACCAGGTGTTCCGGCATTACAGGATTCCAGAGGACATAGTATCCAACCGTGGACCTCAATTAATCTCCAAGGTGTGGAAAGCCTTCTTCAGACTTCTAGCTGTGACCTTAAGTGTATTATCTTGATACTATCCCCAGTCTAACAGGCAGACAGATAGAAATATTCATGAGATCAGCCACTTCCTCTGAACCTTCTGTCACGGCCACCAGAACTCTTGGAACCAGTTCCTAGGCTGGACCCAGTATGCACAGATTTATCTTCGCCAACCAACCACTGGACTCACTCCCTTCCAGTGCGTTACCGGGGTACCAGCGACCCTTATTTCCCTTGACTTTAGACTTTAGGCCTTGCCTATCCCAGAATTCATTGTGCACCAGTACCAGTTGTAAACAAAATCTAAAATTGCTTGAACTGGCAATGTCAAAGGTGTCTTTTTTTTGACTGTACTAAAGTAT